>NW_027004723.1:0-147522 GCF_036934945.1 Oncorhynchus masou masou
GCTACGCTGTTGGCATCACCTTTTACAGTGGACTTCTGCTGTTGTGGGCCTTTAATCATCTGTCTGACTTTGTTGTTCACACAGGAGAGATATGGGACAATCGTGGATCCTCTGGGGAGCCTCAACAACCTCATGACGCTGAAGAGGAGAGAAGAGTCTCTCCAGATCAGAACACCTCAATAAACACCTGCAGAGACCCACAGAGAAGAGAACTCAATGCTGCTCTGACTGTGGGAAGAGTTTCACCTCCTCAGCAGGCATTAAAATTCATCAGAGAACACACACAGGAGAGAAATCCTATAGCTGTGATCAATGTGGGAAGAGATTTACTAGATCTGACCATCTGACTCTACACCAGAGAACACACACAGGAGAGAAACTTTATAGCTGTGGTCAATGTGGGAAGAGTTTTACAAGATCTGACCATCTGACTCTACACCAGAGAATACACACAGGAGAGAAACCCTATAGCTGTGATCAATGTGGGAAGAGATTTGCGTAGATCTGGAGAACAGACAGTGCACCAGAGAATACACACAGGAGAGAAATCTTATAGCTGTGGTCAATGTGGGAAGAGTTATACTCGATCTGACCATCTGACTCTACACCAGAGAACACACACAGGAGAGAAATTTTATAGATGTGGTCAATGCGGGAAGAGTTTTACAAGATCTGATCATCTGACTCTACACCAGAGAATACACACAGGAGAGAAACCCTATAGCTGTGATCAATGTGGGAAGAGATTTGCTACATCTGGCCATCTGGTATCACACCAGAGAATACACACAGGAGAGAAACCCTATAGCTGTGATCAATGTGGGAAGAGATTTGCTGCATCTTGCTATCTGGTATCACACCAGAGAATACACACAGGAGAGAAATCTTACAGCTGTGATCAATGTGGGAAGAGTTTTGTCGATCTGGAGAGCTGACAGTGCATCAGAGAACACACACAGGAGAGAAACCTTACAGCTGTGGTCAATGTGGTAAGAGTTTTACAACACCTAGCTCTCTGACTCTCACCTAAGAACACACACAGGAGAGAAACCTTATAGCTGTGATCAATGTGGGAAGAGTTTTGGTCGATCTGGACAGCTGACAGTTCATCAGAGAACACACAGGAGAGAAATGTTATAGCTGTGATCAATGTGGGAAGAGTTTTGGTCAATCTGGCCATCTGGTATCACACCAGAGAACACACATAGGAGAGAAATCTTATAGTTGTGATCAGTGTGTCAATATATACTCTGATAAAAGAGATCTGATCAAACATCAGACAATACATACATGAAGGAGTTTTTTCGTGATATCAATGAATTAATGTCACAATGTAGAATGTTTTAACATTGTAGTCGGAATATTTGAATAAATTTCACAATGTAGAAGCCTAAATGTTTGCCCCATTGATTTCAGCGTGATATGGAAAAATTGGGAAAAATCCAGGCTCTGAATTGAAAGAGTACTATTTATGTGATTTAACAAAAAGTGACTAACACAAATAGAGTTGTGTTACACTTACCATGTTACGTTGGTGACCCACTTGAATCAAAATGCAACACTTCAAATTGAAGCTAGCTGTTTTCTACACGTTGTCCTCTAAACAGTGATGTACACATTATTCCCAGATTCCGTGTGTTTTATGAGCTGTTAGTTTTAACAGGACGTGCAACCTCATCTTCCCCCTGTCACACAAATGATTTCAACATGATATCAATGAGTTATGAGAAATAAGTGTTGCATTCCTTTATTTAGTGACCCCTAAATTTAAATGCATCACTCCCAAATGTAGCTGACTCTTCTGCAGGTTGTCCTCTAACCAGTGAGGTAAAAGATATCTCCCATTTCCAGGTGTTTTGTTTAGTTGTGTTCGTTTATATATTATACATAAATATTAACAAAGGGGTGTACATGTTATAGATGTGGAGAGTCAACACCTTTAGTTGCTCCACCTTTTTGGTTTGTTTCTTGTCTTTAAGTTTGGTGAGGGTTTTTATTTTGTTTCCCTCTTCTTGGGCAGATTTACTGGGTCTCATGATGGGTGTCTTATGTCCCAGTTGTTGTTACTAGTCAACTTCCAGTGGACACCCCCATAGTGTCTTTCAGAGCCCCTCCTAAAAAGCAAGCTAATATTTTGGGTTGGATATTCCATTATATTAATATTTTAATCAATGGAATTTCCTTAATGTTCACTAGTCATTCAGTTGTTAATCTTCTGTTTGTTGTACTAAATATTTTTGTTTATTTTCATTTTGTGTTTTTCCTGTGAAGCCATTGTGTTGCATCCATGTCTGAAATGTGCTGTATAAATAAAGCTTGATTTGATTTCAACAAATGAACCCAAAGACTGACCGATCAACAGACTCTTGGTCCCTCTTATTATGAAAAACTGTATCAATCCCACTTTTCCAGCCTGCTGAAGGTGTGGTAAACACCACCCCCGGCTCTACCAAGGGCTTCAGGTGGTCTCCCATAGCTCTGCTTATGTCATGTTCTGTGGCCTTGCTGTTCCATTTCTTGACTGCCCCTGCAACACAGAAACAAATTTAGTCATATTATATAAAACATTAAAAGTAATGGATATGGAGCGTCTATGGCCTCAGTTACACCTGGCACCTAAATGTGACTTCTGTCATCTGATCACTCCTAACTGCATTAGGTTCAGATCTACCAGGATGGGACTTTGACAGTCTGGATGCAGTCAGGCCACTGAATATAAATAAGCAACGTAAAGAAATGGGGTGAATGAGTGGGGAAAAGTACATTCTACACAAATGACCATAATAGCAAAGAACAAATGTGTGTGTCTGAGGGGAAATTAACTTTCATACAGCCAAAAGGGGTGAGAAATTACACCAATATCAGTGGTCAATTTGCACTAATGTAAATAAACATGGATGATGGAACATATTACCTTTTGCTGATGTGATGAACCACTAAGGGGACATAAATATTTACCATCTAAACCATGTGGGACCTCTCACCTCTGGCTGTAGAAGTGTTCTTCCTAACCAGTCCCTCAACAGCTCTCTGACTGAGCTCCACCCTCACTAAGTCTTCAGAGGGGAGGAAGGCTGAGGAAGGTTGGAAGGATGAATGGATCAGTCAGTCAATAAAGTGTAGAGCTGCGGTCTGACAAAATCACAATTTTAGTAGTTCGTTAAAATAAGGCTTTATGACTGCTGAATACCAACTATCAATCACTTAGATTGTGTAATTTCAGGTAGCGATACATCCTTGGGACGTCCCTAGCCCATTGTAGTTTACATTTAAAATGGTTCAGTTAGGGTAGGGATGTCCCAAGAATCCCAGATAGCATTGACCATTGTGCATTTGTAACCGATGTGAAATGGCTAGCAAGTTAGCGGGGTGTGCGCTAATAGTGATTGTAACGATGTTTCGTGGGAGGCAGTTGTTTATGTGTTCAGAGTCCCTGGTTCGAGCCCAGGTAGGGGCGAGGAGAGGGGACGGAAGCTATACTGTTACACATTCTTCAGTCTCTTTTACGTAGCAGGTGTAAAAGAAACACAGACAAGACAAGGAGGCGCTCATGTCATTATGGTCATTGTAGTTTAAAAAAAATAGCATCTAATTATGTGTAACTGTATGTGGGGTTGTTCGAGAAGAATGTGATTGTCAGCCCTAACAACCCTGTCTAGCATCTCATCAGGCTCTGAAAAAGTCTTCATTGATGACGTGTTCTTTCTATTCCAGTGGACAGCAGAGGAACTTCATCGATTCCACTCCATCAATACAAGCAGTGAACATCTGAAATTCACCATCACCTTTGATGTGCATGAAACAAGTTACCCGATGGTTGGACGATACTTTTCTCATCAATCATCTTAAATACCATACTTAAAAACTGGAAATCAACCAATCCTTACCTATGATGTTAACTACAACAGAAATAACTTAAAATGTATAACTTTAAATTAAACCAATCGTTTGCACTCATGACTTGAGTGATTAAAGTAAACCAACGTTTTGGAAATACATTATGCCATCTAACCAATCAAAAAATGTTAGCTATATGCAGTTATCTTAGCCAGCCAGCTAACGTTAGCTATTTAGCCAACTAGCTATTAGCCGAAACAGCATAACCAACCAGCACGGTTATGGTCAGCAGAGACCGCCGACCGGAGACCAATTAGATCCCAACTAACAGTAAGCCAAGGTGGAAAAAGTTACAAAACTCCCGAAGTCGAATTCACTGAAAACATGCTGAAAAGTAGTGATGGGGAAACAAAGCTTCCTGAAGCATTGGCTCTTTCCAGATAATTGTTTAAAAAATAGGTTCATTACTCAAAGCTTTGAGCGACACAGAATTTAGAACAGCCACATTTTTACAGATGACGTCCCACACGGTAGCAGCGTCGCTTTCATGTCTTCCACGAAACCAATGGCCTTGATCGAGAGCATCAAGTCTATGCTGCATTGTGGGTAAACTGTGACTGGCTGACTGATTTATAAATAATAATGAGTAGTTATTTATGATGCAAGGTGATTTGTAAATTAGTCAGTCAGCAGCCACCTGCACTGTCGGCTGCAATGTCGAACGATCCCAAATTAATCAATACCAAACCAATCAGGTGTTCGACGAAATGATTCTTCAGACGTCATTGATCACGTGCTGCTGATAAAGGGACACTGCTTTGAATTATACCGCTTAACGACTTCAGTACATGCCTCATAGCTCCAGTCTCAAACTTAACCCCGTTCCTGATGATGAAGAAGAGGTGGTCTGCCTGCTGGATGAAGAAAGAAGCTCTCGTGAAAGAGGAGGAAGAGGGGGCTGTTACAATACAAAAACAAGTAGAGGTTGAGGCTGTTCCCGTGAAAGAAGAAGAAAAAGAGGTCCCAGTTAAAGAAGCGGAAGACTCGTTCAGAGTCAAAGAGGACGGCGACGTTTCAGTGAAAGAAGAGGAGGGGGAAGTGACTGTCACAGCGAAAAATGAAGAAGAGGAGGAAACTGGATATCTGGGCCCGGTTTCCCAAGCGCATCTTAAGGCGTCCGATGGTTCTAACGATGAACGGGCCCTGATTAACACTGGTAAGTACTGTTTTAAAAACAGAAGCACAAACTCTGCGGTTGTTGAACTGATGTGTGGTGTTAAAGGGGAAATTTGCAATTGTTACATCCATATTTTGGCTTATTTATTTATAGGCATTGATTCTTGAAGAATATAACGCATGCCTCATGAGCTTAGTTCAACTGTTTACCACATCAGAACCCCAAATAAGCTTTTTTTACTCCAATGTTTAGAAACAATGTAAACCAACACTATCACCTCAACATGGTTAAAACTATAATGTTGATATCATGGATGGTCAGTCCTTGCATCCATAGGTCTGTCTATGAATTTGAGAGAAGTTACATTTCTCCAGCCCCATCCATCTTATTACCAAAATAGTGGTGTAATTACAGCTTTGTTATTGGTTGAACTGCAGATTGGTTGATTGAATGTTTGGTTTTTTTTAAAGGGGCCACCTAGTTTTTAAACAAAATGGCTGCCCAGAGACCTGAGCTGTGTTAGAATACTTATACTAACTGCACTATTTGTGATGTTAATTGAGTATATAGTTTGCTTATTATAGTATGATGTAGTTAGTATGCCAAAAGTTCCCGGATGTCGTACTAAATTCACCAAAATATGACGCAGTACTTTACGGCCCATAATGCAATTCTTCAGGAAATGTGCGTGACTTCACATCGATTTCAGATTTGAAGAACATGGAGGAAAATATTCAGCCAAAGTCCAATGAGAGCAGATACAAATGAACTACTTTAAAAACCTGTTGGTACTAGGGGTAGTATTTTCATTTTTGGAAAATTAACGTTCCCAAAATAAACAGGATATTATGTCAGGACAAGATGCTAGAATATGCATATAATTGACAGCTTAGGATAGAACACACTCTAAAGTTTCCAAAGCTGTAAAAAATATTGTCTGAGTATAACAGAACTGATGTTACAGGCGAAAGCCTGAGAAAAATCCAATCCGGAACTGACTCATCTTTTGAAAGCCCTGCGTTCCGATCTGTCCCTATTGAGCTGTGAATGCCTTATCAACCAGATTATGCTTTCTACATATTCCCCAAAGTGTCTACAGCATTGTGACATAGTTTTACGCATTTATGTTGAAAAATACCCGTAGGCGGCTTCATTGCGCAAGTGGTCACCTGATGCTCCCCTACAAATTCTCGCGTAAAATACAGAGGTAGCCATTATTCCAATCGCTTCTACTGAGAAACCAATTGTCCCGGTTGATATATTATCGAATAGATATTTGAAAAACACTGAGGCTTGATTATAAACAACGTTTGCCATGTTTCTGTCGATATTATGGAGCTAATTTTGAATATTTTTCGGGGTGTTGTCGTGACCGCAATATCCGGTTGATTTCTCAGTCAAACGTGAAGAAAAAACGGAGCTATTATGCCTACAAAAATAATCTTTTGGGAAAAAATGAACTTTGGGTATCTACCTAAGAGTCTCGTGAGTGAAAACATCCGAAATTCGTCAAAGGTAAACGATTTAATTTGATTGCTTTTCTGATTTTCGTGACAAGGTTGCCTGCTGCTAGCAAGGCATAATGCTATGCTAGGCTATCGATAAACTTACACAAATGCTTGTCTAGCTTTAGCTGTAAAACATATTTAGAAAATCTGAGATGACAGGGTGATAAACAAAAGGCTAAGCTGTTTTCCAATATTTCATGAATAGGAAGATTTTCTAGGAAGATTTGTCTGTTGCGTTATGCTAATTAGTGTCAGATGATGACAACAGTCCCGTTCACGGATGGGGTGTCACTTGAGGTTAAATAATTATGACAAATGTTGAGCAATGTAATAAAGTAATGACTTTTCAAATAAGTTACGTTACACGTTATGTGAGATATGCGTTTTGTAAGGATAGTGTATCTTTACAGCAGTGTGTATCGGTATGTTAATTAGCTACCTAACATTAGTTGGCAACTTATACATCAAACTTGCCAGTTTAGTAACTATATTCCGAATAACTGATGGATTTAATAACCCGTTGAATATGGCCAGTGTCAGTAAACATCTGCAAAAATGCCCAAATTAATTTGTTGCCAACAGCACAGTTTGTCATCAACGCTCTGGATAACATGAAAACAGCCTAACCAGCTCTGCAAGGGCAAGTAAAATGGTAAGAGTGAGGTTTTCTCTGATTTGTGTCTAGCAAGCTATCCAACGTTAGCCAGTTAGCTTGGGTGCTTTACTGTCATTGCGAGGTCAGAACGCTTGGATCGACCCTACTCCTCAGCCATATAGTATTAGTTTACAAACAGTGGCATTATACGAGCTTATGTTTTGGTTTCTGGTGGGGTGATACGGTTGAAACATTTGAGGCATTTATAAGTTCTATTCTTCAAGAATCAGTGGAATCAATGGTTATATAATAAATGGATCTTTCTATAACCAGTGTAGATTTCCTGTTGGGGTCAAATTGTTAGAGTTGTTAAGTCATTATCTGTGTTACAATACTCATACTAACTGTACTATTTGTGATGTTAATTGAGTATATAGTCTGCTTATTGGTCATAGTGTGATATAGTTAGTATGCCAAAAGTTCCCGGATGTCATACTGGTTATATAGTAAATGGGTCTTTCTATAACTGCCAATGTAGATTTCCTGTTGGGGTCAAATTGTTAGAGCTGTTGATAAGTTATTGTATAATATTCCAGCAATTATTTTCATGCCATTACATTTAAAGGCAAAATATTGTCCTTAGCAAGGTGTTGCTCAAATAATGTTAGCTGCTAATCGCTAGTTAGCGGGCTAGCTAGCTTGCTAAATGTATTAAGAGTCAGAGCAAACGGAGCTAGCTAATACTGTCTGGTACCAGTGCTGGTGTAGGCCTAGATAAGCATGTTTGTGCAGCGGTATCTTATCAGAAAGGAGTAAGTGAAGTATGATGATGTTGGTTAGCTAGCAGGCTACATGAAGTAAGAAAACAACATGTAATGTAACATCTAATTAGGGTCAACTGGAAACAATGACCAACACTTTGGTTCCTACCATGTCCTCTTCTCTGAGGTATTAACAGACTACAATCATCAGGTGTATTGCTGCCACCTACTGTACGGGGTTGTAAAAAAAATGGGATTAACAAATCATACAAATTACGTAAATAAACACTAACCAAGTTCACTCCATTACCCTGAATTTCAAATAAAAATGGTACCATTCAGATCCCTACACAGGTTCAGGAACCTGGGAGGGGGGGACTTCTTCATTCAGTACTCCCTGTAACATTTTCTCTGAATTCCTGGAGATCCAGAAATCTATTTGCCGCCTTCACAATGATGTCTTGCTTCTTAGATGTCTTATTAGTTTATGATTAATGCAATTTATCACTGGGGCAGTGAGGGCAATGCAAACGCAATTTTGGAAACTGCTAGTTTTGGACGAAGGTTACTAATAATTTATTCATGCATTTTATCACTTGCTATATAAACACAACAAAGTCCACCTCTTTCACTATTTGTCTGGTGGGATCCTTCTCCTGCATGGCTTCACTGAAGACTGTGGGACATGAACTACCTTCTCCTCTCAAATCCTTTGGCTATTTTCACTGCTTCCACGTAGGACATCTGCTGGATGGACCTGATCATCCTAGCTACTACGACCTCCTTCATCCGTACAGGGCACTCCGGGAACGTGATTCCCATCACAATTACAACATGCTTCATCTGACTGACAAGGACTTATTCATTCCTTCGACAAGCACTTGCCACATGTCCAACCTTTTTACAATTGTAACACTGCAGCGGCTTCTGCATATCTCACTTACCCAGGTTTTACATAAGACAATTCACCAAACCACAGTAATACCTTCCGACTGTCATTCATTTTAATCCACCTACCTGAAATGTTTAACCTAAACCACACAAAGCTTTCTCCTTTTGCGCTGTTGACACACAATCGGCATCATACCACTCCTGGTCACTCGAACCGATTCCACTTTACCCAATTCATCCTTCACCATCTTTGAGACTGTTAACAGGTCACCCAAAAAAACATCCTTGCTGATGATTCCCACTCCGACCCTAAACTGCTGTTCATTACCAAAGTTAGCCCTTTTCACTCCACTCTTCTTCACCATCGTCCACTCAGTCTCACCAACTGTACTCACGCCAAGATAATCCCTCAATGCTTCCTCCATTGCTCCTCCAGTCATCCCCCAGACTCCTCGCTCTGTGCTGTGAAAGATGTGAGAGTTTGTGTTCTCAAAGTAGCACCTATATTGTTTTCATTCCAGCACATTGGTTGTTTCACCAACTTGTTAACCCTTTCGTCTGCACTACTTGCTGTTATTCCTCTTCCTGATTTTCCTCTCTTGATGTCTCCACCATGCTTCTACTCTGTCAGTAATTCCTCCCTGTTTTATTAATTGGTAGTCATGTCAAACAACAATATATTAAAGGTGCTGCACATTCTATTCCAAATCTAGAATTAGAATCGTCATTATGTTTTCATGACTTCAACAGTTCACCAGTTAACTAAGCCTATAATGTGGACACAAAGGATGTGGATACCAAGGAACTTGAAGCTCTCAACCTGCTCCACTACAACCCCTTCGATGAGAATGGGGGCGTGCTCAGTGTTTCGTTCCAGGATCCTTCGCTTAGTGATGCGCTTTGAAGGACTATGCTGTTGGACGCTGAGCTGTAGTCAATGAACAGCATTCTCACATAGGTGTTCCTTTTGTCCAGGTGGGAAAGGGCAGTGTGGAGTGCAATAGAGATTGCATCATCTGTGGATCTGTTGGGGCGTTATGCAAATTGGAGTGGGTCTAGGGTTTCTGGGATAATGCTGTTGATGTGAGCCATGACCAGCCTTTCAAAGCACTTCATGGCTACAGACGTGTGTGCTATGAGTCAGTAGTCATTTAGGCAGGTTGCCTTAGTCCCTTTGCCCAAGAACACTGTGGTGGTCTGCTTGAAGCATTTTGGTATTAGACTCAGACAGGGGATGAAGATGTCAGTGAAGACCCTTGCCAGTTGGTCAGCGCATGCTTGGAGTACACATCCTGGTAATCCGTCTGGCCCTGCGGCCTTGTGAATGTTAACCTGTTCAAGGTCTTACTCACATCGGCTGCGGAGAGCGTGATCACAAAGTCGTCCAAAACAGCTGATGCGCCTGATCATGCATGTTTCAGTGTTACTTACCTCGCCGCAGCATAGAAGTTGTTTTGCTCGTCTTGTAGACTTGTGTCACTGGGCAGCTATCGGCTGTGCTTCCTTGTAGTCTGTGAAAAAGCCTGCCACATCCGACGAGGGTTGGAGCCGATGTTACAGGGGTATAGCGATCTCCCCAGGGTAGCAGTAATTTCTCAATTTGCAGGACGTTTGTCAATCGGTTGTACAGCCAGACTTATTTGCCATTCGTTTTGCCTCATCCTTCTCAACCATACCCTTTTTCAATTCCTAATCATTCTACTGGGATTTAACAGCTTGTACAGTCATTTTCTTAATGGGTGCATGCTTATTAGTAACTGGAATAAGCAATTTCGTAAGTGCGTGCAGCGTCTGGTTGCTCCTCATTACACACCACAGAGCAGCAAATATTCTTTACATCGTCAACATAGGAATCACATGTTTTATTAAATGATTGAGACACAAATGACTCGAGGGAACCAGAGATCAAGATAGCCTAACCATAAGAAGAAGAGAACTATTCTTCCTCCCGCTGCTATTGGCCTTCGTAAATTCTGACGTTATGCTCCTGAAGTTTCCAATAATAGGTTACAACAGCAGCCGGCAACCTTTTCCATTTGGAGTGCAAATTCTGACCATTTCTACTGATCTGGTGCCAGTTATGATTTTCATATTCACGTTTTACTGGAACAGTTTAATTTAATTTTTAATCGTATCAAAATCATTGTCTGTGATTAATCTACATTCTATAAAAATAGAAATGAAAATGATATAAATCTAAATAATGTTTACTGCCATTGCCAACTATGTAAAAATAGCCTACATAAAGCCAACAAATAAAAACATCTAGAAAATATCCAGATAAAAATAAATCACATTGGCTGCGCATGGGCTGTATACATAGTTGATACACTGTTTAAAGTTCTATCACATCGGTCTGTCCGAAATGTGATAGCAACATTGTATGAAATAGTTTGGGACAGACACAGCTGTAAGCTATTTGTGAAAGGGATAAGAAGTAATCAGGTATTGTATGATATTTCCACTGGAGCAGAGAATTACATTTTTCCCTTTCCTGTCGAGTGGTTATCAAGAGTGAGAGCTGGAAATATTTTACTCTAATCAATAGTTACTCAAAGTATTTGTAAGACTTTGTTTACTTGATATTTGAGGTCTAGAAAAATTACTTTGAATAGCTACACAAATCATTAGTGGTGGTGCGTAAATACTATCAGACATCCCCAAATAGGTGCATCGCTCTCTCCCTCTGTTCGCTAAAACGCAATTTGGTTGCAGAAACTCCTCCATGCTAATGCGGAAACCGCTAGTTATACCATAGACCTACTGTAGGACCCATAACTTCACCTAACAACATAGACCTCCAGAAAGGTGCCTATATTGGAGACCAAAAGTTGTCTGGCACACTGCTTAGGATTACAACAATTTTAAAATCGTATTTCTTGCATAAAATCGTCGATGTTACTACTACTGGGAAAACCAGACAAAATATGACTATTGTTGTTCACTTGACTGTCTTAAGACAAATGTCAAATTAACATTCATTACAGACATCGTTGTTTGTACAACATAATGGCTTCGCTGTTGGCATCACCTTTTTACAGTGAATTTTTGCCGTTGTGGGCCTTAAACCACCTGTCCGACTTTTGTTCACACAGGAGAGAGACGTGACAATCCTGGATCCTCTGGGGGCCTCAACAACCTCATGATGCTGAAGAGGCAGAGAAGAGACTCTCCACTTCAAAACACTTCAAGAAACACCAGAAGAGACCCACAGGGAAGAAATCTCATTGCTGCTCTGACTGTGGGAAAGGTTGCAAATCTTCATCAGAACTTAAAATACACCAGAGAACACACACAGGAGAGAAACCTTATAGCTGTGATCAATGTGGGAGGACTTTTACTATATCTAGCAGTCTGACAGTACACCAGAGAACACACACAGGAGAGAAACCTTATAGCTGTGATCAATGTGGGAGGAGTTTTGTTAAATCTAGCTATCTGACAGTACACCAGAGAAGACACACAGGAGAGAAACCTTATAGCTGTGATCAATGTGGGAGGACTTTTACTACATCTAGCAGTCTGACATTACACCAGAGAACACACACAGGAGAGAAACCTTATAGCTGTGATCAATGTGGGAGGAGTTTTGTTCAATCTAGCCAGCTGACTTCACACCAGAGAACACACACAGGAGAGAAACCTTATAGCTGTGATCAATGTGGGAAGAGATACTCTGATAAAAGATCTCTGATCAAACATCAGAAAATACATACATGAAGAAGTTGTTTCAAGATATCAATGAAATAATGTCAGAATGTAGATTTTTTTTTTAAACATTGTAGTAGGAGTATTTTAATGATGTCACAATGTAGAATGTTTTAACATTGTAGTTGGAGTATTTTAATGATGTCACAATGTAGAATGTTTTAACATTGTAGTAGGAGTATTTTAATGATGACCTTATCGTTTGCCCTGTTCAATTGATTGCAGCATGATATGGATATTAGCCTCAGGGGAAAATCCAGGCTCTGAATTGAAATATTATTTAACAAAGAGTAATAAAAAAAGAGCTGTGTTACACTTACTGCGTTGGTGACCCACTAATCAAAATGCAGCACTTCAAAATGTAGCTAGCTGTTTTCTACTAGTTGGAAAAAGCTGCTTGTTTAAAAAAATACATGTAATATAATAATTGTTGCAGATGTTTGTATTTTCACACATGAAAGCAGTATAATAAATTGGTCTATAATCAATTTTATTAACAATCTGACATCACTCCAGTATTTCTTGACAACATTCAAATGCTAATTGTCTTTGTTCCACTACTGAAGAAGCATGACTGAAATCACCTCATATTTCAAACATTCAGCCTGACAAAATGTTTTATTCCATGCCTCACCAGTAAGAGCTTTTAGAATATCAGGATTCATTCTCAGATGTGCTAACCCAAATGCATGACATTGGGGACTGGGCCCGATCCAACAACATGCCCTTTGAGTGAACCCTGAAAAGAGAGCGAGAAGTAAGGTGGAAAGTTACTACGGATATTGCAGGAGTTGGTTGCTGATTGTCTCAAGGGTGGGCAGTCAACAAGTTTTGCGTTTAGCCAGTGCGTTGCCATGGATCACAATTTATTTTGACTGCACTTATTATATTGTATATTATTATTTAGAAATACATGTTTTTTTTCTTGTTTTTAATTATTGACAGCCAGTACACACCATGTTTATTGTAGAAGCATTGTAGTTGATTATGTGAAATGGAAGTTTTCTGTTGGGGGTGAGCAAACATGTCCAACAAAAATATAGGATATATTTGTTGTCTAAAGGGGTATGGTGTTACAGGCTTTGGTCTTTCCATTTATGTTTTGAGGTTGCACATATAGCTCGTTAGCACGTAGGGTGCACTGATTGGTGTCACCTCGTTAGTATGTGTTACACCTGTGCTGGCTTGTCCATCTCGTTATTGGGAAGGTGTTTCACCTGAGCTGGTCCAGGTTCTATTTAAGAGTGTCTGGCCCAGTGCTCCAGTTGTCTTGATAGATGTGGAGAGGCAGCACCTTTCGTTGCTTCACCTTTTCCTATTAAAGATGTTTTTCATTTCAGGTTAAAGCTTCTTTTTGAAGAGAGCTTATTTTTTTGAAATGAATCAATACAGATCGTTTCCGGGGATTGGTATGGCAAATACCTTACGATTTGCCTGGTCTGAAAAGGAGATGGAGCCGTGGAGTAGAGAGACATTTGGAAGGACCATTTTGATGGGATGCCTCAGGATAGAGGTGAAGGGAGTGCTCTGCCTTCAAGGGAACCCGATTGAGAAGGCTTTCGATGTGACGTTTCAAAAAGAAGAAAAATATGACGAAGTGATGAAGATGGCAAAGGAAGAGGAGAAAACGGGACCCCTGTGCCATTATGCGGTGACCAGCCTGGCGAAGAACAACTTCAGGGTGGTCACCGTAACCATGTACAATCCGCATGTGAAGGATGAAGAGGTGAGGGCCTTTCTGAGGAGATATATGGACAATGTCTCCTCAGGGACTCCCTGGGTTTCTGGAACGGAAAGAGAGGTTTCCAGGCGTTACTCAGGGAGTCCCCGAAGAGTGTGGATGGCTACCTCCATCCTCCGGCGACGTTCTCCCTGGGGCTGACAGGGGAACACTCTACTATGCACGTCAGCCCCCGTTCTGCAGGCGTTGTATGGCCTACGGTCATACCCTGGCCTCGTGCAGTAACAAGAAATGTCGGTTTTGTGGGTCGGAAGAGCACGAGGCCAGGGAGTGTGACGAGCCCAAGGCTTGCCACGGGTGTGGCTCCAGAGAACACCTGTGGCGTGATTGCCCGGCTCGTCACAGGTCATACGCGTCTGCAGCTGGGGGGGAGCGGGGGATGGGGGGAGAAAAGAAAGGACGCGTGCGGATTGTACGGATGGCACAGGGGAAAGGACGAAGAAGGGAAGAAGCGAAAAGAAAGAGGAGAGAAGATGGAAAGAAGGAAAAAGGAGAGATTAAGAACGTGGAAGAACGTGGAAGAGAAGAGGGAGAAGGGGACAGTGGTACGAGAAGGAGTGGAAGAGGGAACGGGGGACAGTGACGGAGAAGGAGGGAGGAGTGGAGGGGGTGGGAGGGGGAGATGGAGTGGAGGGGGTGGGAGGGGGAGATGGGGGGGGGAGGAGTGGGGGGACAGCCTGCCAGGCTTCCTCGAGGTCGAAATAGCGGGGATGGGACGTTGTGTCTCCCGCTACCTCCTTCACCAAAAGAAGAAAGGGATGAAGAGGGGGAGCTTGGCAGGAAGTGAGAGGGAGGGGGTGTGGAGGGGGAGGGGGTGGGGCTAAGAAAGTGGCGGGGGGGAGGGAGGGTAATTTGTCCTCCCGGTTTGCCTCAGCCCCTTGCATTTTAGTGGATGACTCCAGTGAGGGGTCGGTGGGCTGTTTGTTAGAGGGATCCCATCTCCTGAGGCAAACAGGGAGGGGGGATGGTGGGTGGGGAGGGAGGACCCAGCACACTGCCTGGGTCATGGGTTGGGATGGAGGACGGGGGCGTCAGGAGTGGAGAGGACGTCCCCGCCGGTGGAGATGGACCAGGGAGCATCGGGTGAGTCTCCTGGTTTTTCTTTGGTTTTTGGGGTTTTTATTTGTTGTTAATAATTAAATGAATAGTTCTGTTTCTTTTTTTAGTCTAAATGTTAGGGGGTTAAGGAATAATGTTAAAAGGAGGGTGGTTTTTTGTTATTTAGAGGGTGTGGGGTTTGATTTGTTTTTTTACAGGAGGTTCACCTGAGGGATGGTGGGGATGTGTGTAGATTTAAGAGGGAGTGGGATAAGGGGGAATCTTTTTGGGGCATAGGAGGGGTGCACTCAACAGGAGTAGGGATTTTGTGTGGGCAGGGAGAGGTTAAAATAGAGAACACTTTTGTAATAATGCAGGGTAGAGTTTTGGGGATAGATGTTAAGTTTAGAGAAGCTAGATATAGGTTAATTGGGGTGTATGGGCCACAGGTGGCGGCAGACAGGAGGGAGATGGTGGACTGTCTGGCGCCCCTTTGTGTTACAAACAGGCACTTGGTGATAGGAGGAGATTTTAATATAGATTTAGGGGTAGGCGGTGATAGCAGTGCAGGTGCCATCTCTGGGCTAATGGCTTGCCATGGTCTGGTTGATGGTGGCCTGCACACTACTCCGGCAATGGTCGGTCCTACATGGCGCAACTCCAGGGGGTTGCGCGGAGGCTCGACTACATTTTTGTATCCAGGTCTTTGGGTCAGTTGTCTGGGCGGCTGTTGCCTGTTTTCTTCACGGATCACGACGGGGTGTTCCTGCAGGTGGGGTTGCCAGTCTGCCTCTTCGGTAGGGAGTACTGGAAGTTAGATCGGGATATACTGGAGGAGCAAGCTTTCGTTGACGCATTTTTTGTTTCTTTCGGAGGCTTGATGGCCTCCGGTCCATGTGCGAGGGGGTGTTAGAGTGGTGGGATTTAGTTAAGGTGAGGATTAGGGCTTTTATAATCGGATATTGTAGAAGGAAAAAAGGGAGGAAAGGAGGGAGGTGGATCGTATCCAAAGGTTAATTGAACTCGAGTACGAGGCAGGCAACCTCGGCGGGTCGATTGACTGGGAGAGATCTGCAACCCTAAAGGCGCAGCTCAGGGAGCTGCAGGAGCAGAAGGCTCGAGCTTTCCTGGAGCGTGCGCATAGTGGCTTTCTAGAACATAATGAGACTTGTTCCGCTATGTTCTTTAAGTCGGTTAGGGCCAGGCAGAGTAGGAAGGTAATGCATGGCGTTAGAAAAGAAGATGGTAGTATAGTTAGAAAAACAGAGGAAATGGTCAGGGTGACAACTGATCATTCCGAGGGTTTTTTAAAGAAAGGGAGATAGATGTAGAGCAGGGAAACGTGTTTTTAGAACACTTGTCCCGGCGGCTGCCGGAGGACATTAGAGACGTGATGGAGGCCCAGATCTCACTAGAAGAGGTTGAGAGCGCTCTTAGGAGGATGGGAAAAGGGAAAGTGCCTGGGATGGATGGGCTGCCGGCTGAGTTTTACCTCACGTTTTGGGGTATACTTGGTCCAGTGGTCCTCGAAGTCTTGAAGGCCATACTTGAGACGGGGGTCCCGGGGGGGATCAATGGCTGTTGGTGTGCTGTCACTTCTTTATAAGAAGGGGGAAGCAACTGACCTTGGCAACTGGCGGCCGTTGACCATGCTGTGCGTAGACTACAAGATTCTTGCAAAGGTTTTAGCAGACCGGTTGCGCACAGCCCTTCCCTACGTCGTCCATGAGGATCAGACGTGCGGGGTAGAGGGCCGCTCAGTAAGATGGAACCTACAGTTGATCAGGGACTCCATCGCCTGGGTTGAAGATAGAGGGCTGCCTTTAATGGTAGCAGCGCTAGATCAGGCGAAAGCCTTTGATCGCGTGAATAGATCTTTTCTATTCAGGGTGTTAGGTAGATTAGGATTTGGGGAGAAGTTTATAGGATGGATCCGTACATTATATGTCGGAGCGGGGTGTCGAGTTAGTGTAAATAGTCACTTAGGTGACGTTTTTGACCTCTCGTCTGGGGTCAGGCAGGGATGCCCACTCTCGGCCCTCCTCTTCGTACTGTACATGGAGCCTCTGGGGACTGCCATTAGGGCAGACACAGGGGTGGAGGGCTTGTTGATCCCTGGGAGCGGTAAGATGACGCAGTACGCCGACGACACTTCCTTGCTGTTATGTAAGGACTCGTGCCTGACAAGGTCCCTTGCCATCATTGGGGATTTCACCCAAGCGTCGGGGGCAGTTCTGAATCATGCAAAATCTTCTGTTAAGTATTTCGGAAGATGGCGCGGTAGGACGGATGTGCCTGGGGGTTTATCTCTCTGCGAAGGGGCCCTGAGGATTCTCGGGGTTCATTTTGAGACCTCTGGCTCAGCGACGCTAAACTGGAACATGCGTATCGCAGTGGTACAGAGGAAGCTAGCAATGTGGAAGGCTAGGTATTTGTCTTTTGTGGGCAAAGTCCTGGTCCTAAAGGTGGATGTGTTGCCGTCTCTTTTGTATTTGGCATACATCTACCCATTGCCGGCTTGTCTGAGGAGGCCTCTAGTGAGGCTTGTGTTTCAGTTTATGTGGAGTGGCAGGTGCGAGTGGGTCGCCAGGGCACGCATGATCTGTCCCATCGGGGAGGGAGGTAGGGGGGTACCACATTTCCCCCTCAAGCTGGACTCAATTTTTGTTTCTTTCTTGTTAGCGGAGCTTGCTCAGCCAGTGATACTCCGGTTACCTCCTGCGGGTGTTCTTCTCTTACCAGGCGAGAAGCGTAATGGTGTGGTCTAACGCGGGTCCTCGGGCGGAACAGCTGCCGTGGCACTTTGGCCATGCGGCAAATTGGCTGCGTGCGCACCCCGAAGTTGAAGTTGCCCGAGTAGGTTTAGATCACAGGCACCTGTACGAAGAGGTCAGGCAGGCAGGGAGTCCTGCGCCTGTAGCGGGCATCTCGTCAGTGGTCTGGGAGGGAGTGCAGACGCGGGGCCTGGACAACAGGCTCAAGGACCTGAATTGGTTGGGCCTCCATAAGTGCTTGCCGGTACTTTCCATCTTGTACCGGTATAGTGTGGTGCGATCCCCCACCTGTCCAAGATCTGCTTGTGGCAGGGAGGAGACTGTGCGCCATGCCTTCTGGGACTGTGCCTGTGCCGGACTAGTATGGGCTAGGGCACGGGTGATGCTAGGTGTGGTTAGGAGGGATTTTGTTTTGACATGGGCTAGGCTAGAGAGAGGCGTAGGGAGAGCAAAGGGAACGGATAGGGACAGGTTTCTGCTCTGGCTTCTCATGAGTCTCTTTAAAAAGGGACTGTGGGAAGCCAGGCAGAATTTAGTCAAGACAGGGAGAGATTGGGGGGTGGAAGGGATAGTGAGAAGGGTGGAAGGTGATTTGAGGGGGAGGATGAAGAGGGAGGAGAGGAAGTGGGGGAAGCATGCGGCACGGGAGAGGTGGAAAGGGGGTTTAGGGCTGGGAGTGTTAGAGTGAGTTTGGTAAGGGGATAGATTAGGGAAGGGGAGATAGGGAAAGGGTTAGGTATTGGTTAGGTATGACGGGGAGGGACGATGCTCCCCTGAGGTTTGTTTTTGTAAATAGAATTAATTAAGAATGAATGAGAATTATGATTTTGTAATAGTATGAATGGTATTGATTGTAATAAATTATTTTAACCACCTTTTTGGTTTACTTCCTGTCTTTAAGTTTGGTGACGGTTTTTCTTTTGTTTCCCTCTTCTTGGGCAGATTTAGTGGGTCTCATGGTGGGTGTCTTATGTCCCAGTTGTTGTTACTAGTCAACTTTCAGTGGACACCCCCATAGTGTCTTTCAGAGCCTGTCCTAAAAAACAAGCTAATATTTTGGGTTGGATATTCCATCCAATTAATATTTTAATCAATGGAATTTCCTTAATGTTCACTAGTCTTTCAGTTGTTAATCTTCTGTTTGTTGTGTACTAAATATTTTTGTTTATTTTCATTTTGTGTTTTACCTGTGAAGCCATTGTGTTGCATCCATGTCTGAAATGTGCTGTATAAATAAAGCTTGATTTGATTTCAACAAATGAACCCAAAGACTGACCAATCAACAGACTCTTGGTCCCTCTTATTATGAAAAACAGTATCAATCCCACTTTTCCAGCCTGCTGAAGGCGTGGTGGAGTGGTGAACACCACCCCCGGCTCTACCAGGGGCTTGAAGAATGTAATTGTCAGCCCTCACAACCCTGTCTAGCACCTCATCAGGCTCGGAAAAAGTCTTCATTGATGACGTGTTCTTTCTATTCCAGTGGACAGCAGAGGAACTTCATCGATTCCACTCCATCAATACAAGCAGTGAACATCTGAAATTCACCCTCACCTTTGATGTGCATGAAACAAGTTACCCGATGGTTGGACGATACTTTTCTCATTAATCATCTTAAATACCATACTTAAAAACTGGAAATCAACCAATCCTTACCTATGATGTTAACTACAACAGAAATAACTTAAAATGTATAACTTTAAATTAAACCAATCGTTTGCACTCATGACTTGAGTGATTAAAGTAAACCAACGTTTTGGAAATACATTATGCCATCTAACCAATCAAAAAATGTTAACTGCATATAGCTATCTTAGCCAGCCAGCTGACGTTAGCTATTTAGCCAACTAGCTATTAGCCGAAACAGCATAACCAACCAGCACGGTTATGGTCAGCAGAGACCAACGACCGGAGACCAATTAGATCCCAACTAACAGTAAGCCAAGGTGGAAAAAGTTACAAAACTCCCGAAGTCGAATTCACAGAAAACATGCTGAGGACACAAAGCTTCCTGAAGCATTGGCTCTTTCCAGATAATTGTTTAAAAATAGGTTCATTACTCAAAGCTTTGAGCGACACAGAATTTAGAATAGCCACATTTTTACAGATGACGTCCCACACCGTAGCCTTCATGTCTTCCACGAAACCACTGGCCTTGATCGAGAGAATCAAGTCTATGCTGCATTGTGGGTAAACTGTGACTGGCTGACTGATTTATAAATAATAATGAGTAGTTATTTATGATGCACGGTGATTTGTAAATTAGTCAGTCAGCAGCCACCTGCAATGTCGAACGAGCCCACATGAATCAATACAAAACCAATCAGGTGTTCGACGAAATGATTCTTCAGACGTCATTGATCACGTGCTGCTGATAAAGTGACACTGCTTTGAATTATACCGCTTAACGACTTCAGTACATGCCTCATAGCTCCAGTCTCAAACTTAAACCCGTTCCTGATGATGAAGAAGAGGTGGTCTGCCTGCTGGATGAAGAAAGAAGCTCTCGTGAAAGAGGAGGAGGGGGCTGTTACAATACAAAAACAAGTAGAGGTTGAGGCTGTACCCGTGAAAGAAGAAGAGAAAGAGGGCTCAGTTAAAGAAGCGGAAGACTCGTTCAGAGTCAATGAGGACGGTGACGTTTCAGTGAAAGAAGAGGAGGGGGAAGTGACTGTCACAGCGAAAAAAGAAGAAGAGGAGGAAACCGGATATCTGGGCCCGGTTTCCCAAGCGCATCTTAAGGCGTCCGATGGTTCTAACGATGAATGGGCCCTGATGAACACTAGTAAGTACTGTTTTAAAAACAGAAGCACAAACTCTGCGGTTGTTGAACTGATGTGTGGTGTTAAAGGGGAAATTTGCAATTGCTCCATCCATATTTTGACTTATATCATTTATTTATAGGCATTGATTCTTGAAGAATATAACACATGCCTCATGAGCTTAGTTCAACTGTTTACCACATCAGAACCACAAATAATCTTTTTTTTTACTCCAATGTTTAGAAACAATGTAAATCAACACTATCACCTCAACATGGTTAAAACTACAATGTTGATATCATGGATGGTCAGTCCTTGCATCCATAGGTCTGTCTATGAATTTGAGAGTAGTTACATTTCTCCAGCCCCATCCATCATCTTATGACCAAAACAGTGGTGTAATTACAGCTTTGTTATTGGTTGAACTGCAGCTTGGTTGATTGACTGTTTGGCTTTTTTAAAGGGGCCACCTAGTTTTTAAACAAACAAAATGGCTGCCCAGAGACCTGAGCTGTGTTAGAATACTCATACTAATCACTATTTGTGATGTTAATTGAGTATATAGTCTGCTTATTATAGTATGATGTAGTTAGTATGCCAAAAGTTCCCGGATGTCGTACTAAATTCACCAAAATATGAAATATACACGCAGTACTTTACGGCCCATAATGCAATTCTTCAGGAAATTGGCGTGACTTCACATCGATTTCAGATTTGAAGAAAATGGAGGAAAATATTCAGCTAAAGTCCAACGAGAGCGGATACAAATGAACTACTTTTAAAACCTAAAAAAGTAAATTAAAGTAATTAAGGCTTTCTGACTGCTGAATACCAACTATTAATCACTTAGATCATGTATTTTCAGGTAGAGATAGATTCTTGGGACGTCACCAGCCCGTTGAAGTTGACATTTACAATGGTTAAGGTAGGGTTTAGGGTCGGGGTGTCCCAAGGATTCCAGATAGCATTGACCATTGTGCATTCTTCTGACTCTTTTACGTAGCAGGTGATGGGTTCTGATTTCTGAACTTGAAAATATGAAATATCCTTATTTTGTGAAATTGAATGAAACAATAATGTATGTTGATGCTAATATGATGTACAATATTCCATGATGTTTCTATATGACAACAAGAGTAATGTATTTAATATGCCATATACTATTTTTTAACAGTTTCACTAATTAATTTTAATTCACTTAATTATTATGATTCAACATCAGTTCACCGTCTCATCTTATACTGTATTGGAGCAGCAGCAGCTGACTGCCCAGTTCAACGTCAGTTCACCGTCTCACCTCATACTGTATTGGAGCAGCTGCAGCTGACCTGATCGTTGATGCTAATCAGCATGTTTTGAATCTGAGAGTAAATAGAGCCGACGTCAACTCTAAAAATGAAGGGTTCAACTGGAGTTGTTCTCAGATCCCCTAAGAACCGTAGGGTTCTTGGTCAATGAAAAACAGCCCCAAAAGGTTCTTCAAAGAACTTGTTAGAAGGTGGGTTCATCGAGGAACCTCCGTTGTCGCTGGACTTCTTCCGGGAACTTCGCAATTACAACTGAAAACGACGGTGACTAGTTTGGATGCGACAACAAGTTAAAAAGGTTAAGTTGGGTTGATGTTTGCCTCTGAATATGTCTAGAAATAATAATTATAATAATATAATATACTAATAATGAATAACGAAGACAATGATGGTTTTCTGTGAAATATATTCCGTAACGTTACTATAGTTAATTACCGTAAATATTAGAAAGCCGGGTTTGACCGTCGGCGTTGTATGAGCTACAGTACTGGCTAGATAACGTTATGTCCTAACTAGGCACAACAAGGTTTGGATTATTTCCCTGAACTATATTCTTTCCCATATATTGTATATCGTTTCCATAAAGCCAACATGGCTTTACACTCTAATTAACGTAAGTTTCCAATCTAGAGCAGTTCTCAGTTTTGTGATAATGAACGAGCAAACGTTAACTAAGTAAGGACGGTGACTTATGCACCATTCATCTGTTTCTTCATAAACATAGGTGTGCATGCTTATATAAAACTACAGCTGAACATTTGTTATGGTCTTTGTTATTTGTATGTGTATTAATCTTTTCTTAATTTTGTTGACACAGATTTCACCGCTCTTCACTCCTTTACTGCACATCGGCGGAAATCCATTTCACCATGAGAGTGAAATACCGCTGGCCTTTGATGGGGAGAACATCCACGCCCTCGAGGCTTGGGGCTCTGCTTCGGCTGTATTTTTTAAATTTAATTTCCCCAAAAATATCAGAAAAACACTTATGTTGTTAAGTTACTGTGTTCTGGGAATAAGAGAAGTTGGGTGAAGTTACCAGGGCCGGTCATAAAGATGGCAAACTTCCAAACATAACTAAGTGAATATGATATACACACTAAAGCTGAAAAATCTGCATTTATTATCAAGTCTGCAATGTTGTTAGTTTACCTATGATTCATTTTTAATGTATGTTTTTGTTATTTTTATTGTACATCATTTAAAAAAATTGTTGGGTAAATTGTTTTGTAAATATTAATTCACATTTGTCGTGCCACTAAATAAACAATTAATTATTTAAGTCAACATTGTCAATATTATATGTTTTTATAATGGAGGGAGGGTGGACAGGGAGTTAAAAAATGAACCCCAAAGGTTCAATAATCTGACTAAGCATATTTCTATATGTTACTATCCAAACGTCAGACTCATTTCCACATTCTCACAACTCTCATATCAGTCACACAATGCTATTCCCAAACATACCTAATCAATTAGTTTTTCAACAATATTTTTACCTGCAGAAATATTTTCACATTTCTATCTCATGGTTAGTTCCGAGGATAATGCAACTCATACATTAATACTCAGAGCCTCCTGACTGGGCCCCGTTTACACCTCCACACAGGAATACACACTCAGATCCTGACTCGGCCCGGTTTACGACTCCAAGGTGCCCCCTCACATAGGAATACACACTCAGAGCCTACAAGGATTTTCTAAAAACTCACTTTAAAAAACAACTAGGTGTATAGAATCTCGGTGGGTCCATCTGCTCCGTTCCCGAAGTGTGGTCTCCATGAGATTCCAAGTTTGAGGGATCCCTCGAGGACGATTTACCCAGGTCGTCAAAAGCGGTCACCAAGTCAAGATTCACATTGCCAAATGTGGTTAAGTTTGTTTCTCATTTGATATTAAAGAAATTATCACAAGTCAGATTTATTTTTAAACTAAATGTTTATTCACTTAATAAGGGAGCAGGTCAATACAACACACACATATAAAGTGAATCAATTGAGTGCTCTACAATAATATTGGCTGGTCAACAAATCACCCCCAGATGATTCGTTGAGAGCCACGAGACAAAAGTACAAAGGTCTTTTATAGCTAAGATACACCCCTTTCAACCTACATGACCAACAACAGATGTATAGAACAGGTCACAAGGTTAAGATTTGTATGAAAGATACGTATAATTCTCAGCAGACAGTATCTGCTGTAAAAGCAGTACTCTGTGTAGAAACCAGGGTCTGGCCCTGGGGTCATCTCTCCCTGGTAACATATAGAACAGAAACATTAACTCATAATCTGGAGTACTGTCTCTTTAGGTTTTAATCACCCAAAAGACATTGTAAATCTCCTGTCAGTGTTTTCTCCCAGAGGCCCACCCTCAGTAGAACACAGACACAATAGTTCTAAGAACCCTCTATTCTGTTGCATAAAACAACCATTTGATACAATAAAAGTACAATAACAATGTTGAAGTTTTGCTCTCAGTGTTCACAAAGTTGACTAGTAACAACAACTGGGACCTAAAAGACACCCACCATGAGACCCACTAAATCTGCCCAAGAAGAGGCAAACAAAAGAAAAACCCACAACAAACTTAAAAACAGGAAGCAAACCAAAACAGTAGTGCAACTAAAGGTGTTGATTTGTCACATCTACCAAGAGCACTGGGCCAGACACTCTTAAATTGAACCTGGACCAGCTCAGGTGAAAAACCTTCTCACTAACGAGATGGACAAGCCAGCACAGGTGTAACACATACTGACTAACGAGGTGACACCAATCAGTGCGTCCTACGTGCTAACGAGATAGACGTGCTAAAGTCCAACCTCAAAACATAAATGGAAAAACCAAAGCCTGTATCACCTTCCCTCTTAAGACAACAAACATATCCTATATCTTTGTCACCACCAACAGAAAACAACTTCCATTTCACATTATAATCAACTACAATGCTTCACCTTCACCAATATAAACATGGTGTCTACTGGCTGTCAACAATTAAAAACAAGAAAAACACCTATTCCTAAATAATAATAAACAATCATGTTATTTTTTCTCCTTTTTCTTTCTATAGAATCCTACAACTCACTAGCTTCTAGAACTCTCGTCGTCTTGGAACGAGCCCAAACAAAACTCAGATCAAATTGTATTAGTCACATGCACCGAATACAACAGGTTAATGCTTCCTTATGAGCCCCTAACCAACAGTGCAGTTTCAATACGGAAAAGAATAAGAGATAAAACTCCAAATAAACACACTGGCTCAACGCAAAACACAAATCTTTTTGACTGCCCACCCCAGAGATAATCAGCAACCAAGTTTTCCTTACCACGGACATGTCTGATTTCAAGAGGAAACTCCTGCGATATCCGTAATAACTTTCCACCTCACTGCGGAGCTCCTGTCTCAGCCTCCAGTATTTATGCTGCAGTAGTTTATGTTGTCAGGGGGCTACGGTCAGTTTGATACATCTGGAGTACTTCTCCTGTCTTATCCGGTGTCCTGTGTGAATTTAAGTATGCTCTCTCTAATTCTTTCTTTCTCACTCTCGGAGGACCTGAGCCCTAGGACCAGGCCTCAGGACTACATGAGACGATGACTCCTTGCTGTCCCCAGTCCACCTCGCCGTGTTGCTGCTCCAGTTTCAACTGTTCTGCCTGTGGCTATGGAACCCTGACCTGTTCACCGGATGTGCTGCCTGTCCCAAACCTGCTGTTTTCAACTCTCGAGACAGCAGGAATGGAAGAGATACTCTTAATGATCGGCTATGAAAAGCCAACTGACATTTACTCCTGAGGTGTTGATCTGTTGCACCCTCGACAACTACTGTGATTATTATTATTTGACCATGCTGGTCATTTATGAACATCTTGGCCATGTTCTTATAATCTCCACCCGGCACAGCCAGAAAAGGGCTGGCCACCTCCCATAGCCTTGTTCTTATCTAGGTTTCTTCCTAGGTTTTGGCCTTTCTAGGGAGTTTTTCCAAGCCACCGTGCTTCTACACCTGCATTGCTTGCTGTATGGGGTTTTAGGCTGGGTTTCTGTACAGCACTTTGAGATATCAGCTGATATAAGAAGGGCTTTATAAATAAATTTGATTTGATCCGATCTCTTTTTTTGTTAGTTAATTTTTGTTAAATCACATAAATAGTACTCTAATATCCATAACATGTTGATATCAATTCATAAGTGGGCACACGTTTAGGCTTCCACATTGTGAAATCATTACAATACTCTTACTACAATGTTAAAAAATTCTACATTGTGACATAAATTAATTGAAATCATGAAACAACTACTTCTTGTATGTATTTTCTAATATTTGATCTTTAATCAGATTATCTCTGGTCACAGCTATGGGATTTCAATCCTGTGTGTTCTCTGGTGTTGAGTCAGATGGCCAGATTGAACAAAACTCTTCCCACATTGATCACAGCTATAAGGTTTCTCTCCTGTGTGTATTCTCTTGTGCACTGTCAGATCTCCAGATCGACTAAAACTCCTCCCACATTGACCACAGCAAAAAGGTTTCTCTCCTGTGTGTGTTCTCTGGTGTCGAGTCAGGTTGCCAGATGAAGCAAATCTCTTCCCACATTGACCACAGCTATAAGGTTTCTCTCCTGAGTGTGTTCTCTGGTGTAGAGTCAGGTGGCCAGATGTAGCAAATCTCTTCCCACATTGATCACAGCTATACGGATTCTCTCCTGTGTGTGTTCTCTGGTGTAGAGTCAGGTGGCCAGGTGTAGCAAATCTCTTCCCACATTGATCACAGCTATAAGGTTTCTCTCCTGTGTGTGTTCTCCGGTGTTGAGTCAGATGGCAAGTTTGAACAAAACTCTTCCCACATTGATCACAGCTATAAGGTTTCTCTCCTGTGTGTACTCTCTTGTGCACTGTCAGATCTCCAGATCGACTAAAACTCCTCCCACATTGATCACAGCTATAAGGTTTCTCTCCTGTGTGTATTCTCTGGTGGTATATCAGGCTGTGTGACTGATTAAATCTCTTCCCACACTGATCACAGCTATAAGGTTTCTCTCCTGTGTGTATTCTCTGGTGGTATATCAGGCTGTGTGACTGATTAAATCTCTTCCCACATTGATCACAGCTATAAGATTTCTCTCCTGTGTGTGTTCTTTGGTGTTGAGTCAGATTGCCAGATGAAGTAAAACTCTTCCCACATTGATCACAGCTATAAGGTTTCTCTCCTGTGTGTGTTCTCTGGTGTAGAGTCAGGTTGCCAGATGTAGCAAATCTCTTCCCACATTGATCACAGCTATAAAGTTTCTCTCCTGTGTGTATTCTCTTGTGCACTGTCAGATCTCCAGATCGACGAAAACTCCTCCCACATTGACCACAGTTATAAGGTTTCTCTCCTGTGTGTGTTCTCTGGTGAATAGTCAAGTGGCCAGATGTAGCAAATCTCTTCCCACATTGATCACAGCGATACGGATTCTCTCCTGTGTGTGTTCTCTGGTGTAGAGTCAGGTGGCCAGGTGTAGCAAATCTCTTCCCACATTGATCACAGCTATAAGTTTTCTCTCCTGTGTGTGTTCTCTGGTGTTGAGTCAGATGGCAAGCATAAACAAAACTCCTCCCACAATGATCACAGCTATAACGTTTCTCTCTTGTGTGTGTTCTCTGGTGTACTTTCAGAGAGATTAATGTTGTAAAACTCCTCCAACATTGACCACAGCTATAAGATTGCTCTACTGTGTGTGTTCTCTGATGAATTTTAATGCCTGATGATGTGAATCTCTTCCCACAGTCAGAGCAGCAGTGAGTTCTCTTCCCTGTGGGTCTCTGCGGGTGTTTATTGAGGTGTTCTGATCTGGAGAGACTCTTCTCTGTCTCCTCAGCATCATGAGGTTGTTGAGGCTCCCCAGAGGATCCACGATAGTCACGTCTCTCTCCTGTGTGAACAACAAAGTCAGATGATTAAAGGCCCACAACAGCGGTAATCCAGTGTAAAAGTTGATGCCAACAGCATAGCCATGATGTTGTACAACAATTGATGTCTGTAATGAATGTTAAAATGATTGTCTTAAAATGAGCAAGAAGTCATATTTTGTCTTGTTTTCACATTAGTAGTAACATGTAAGATTGTAGATTAGAAATAAGTTATTCATGTTGTTGAAACTCTCAGCAGTGTGGTAGAAGACTTTTGGTCTACAATACAGGCCCCCTTTGTGTTTTCTAAAATTGCGGCACAAGGGCAATTTGATTGCATAAACTCCTCCATGCTAATGAGGAAACCACTAGTTATGGATGTCGTACATCTGGTGTGACAACAGATGAAAAGAATCTGTTCACTCCATCAAGCAATGGGGACAGCAACACAGGGCATTCACGGGACCTCATGGAACCATGGACCACACCTGCAGAAACTGGACAACAGGGGGAAGCAGGGGAGATACCTATCATAGACTTCTCCCAGCTGACGCTTGACATGCCACCTACGCCGCCTCAAGTGGTAGAAACAACCAGCTGGTATCATTAATTAGAATCAGCCAACAGTAACACGGAAGCAGCAGAATGGGAGTTAGTAGTGCATGACCTAGATTTAGAATAAAAAGCTTCCATTTAGACACAGGTCTAAGATGACATAATAAGCAATCTACTGTTCCAGTGTAAGCACTCAGTAGTGTAAGCAATCTACAGTCCCCGAGTCAGCACTCAGTGTAAGCAATCTACAGTCCCCGAGTCAGCACTCAGTGTAAGCAATCTACAGTCCCCGAGTCAGCACTCAGTGTAAGCAATCTACAGTCCCCGAGTAAGCACTCAGTGTAAGCAATCTTCAGTCCCCGAGTAAGCACTCAGTGTAAGCAATCACAGTCCCCGAGTCAGCACTCAGTGTAAGCAATCTTCAGTCCCCGAGTAAGCACTCAGTGTAAAATCTACAGTCCGAGTATCAGTGTGAAAGTGTGGTTTAGCCACAGCTCCAGAAACTTGCGAACTTCCCCTGAAAAAGGTATATAAAGAGAACAGAGATCATAAGAGAGGCATGATCCTCACTGACATATGAGACAGACTTCATATGGAGAATCATCATAGGTAAATTTACTATTGTACTATACGCGTTTTTGTTAGACTAGAACAATATTTGAAACACAGGGGTCTTGACACCTCTTGATCACAGACAAAGCGGCAGTCAAACAGTGAGACATCAAGTACAGATGTGATTATCAATACAAGGACACAGCCAAGTACCGGTTACAATATATTGAGTCCATACACAGAGTTGGATGTGTATTAAGATATTGGAATTCGGAATCTAGCGTTAGTGCTGTGAGAATACCAATTACAGGAAAGTGACCAAGGGGCTGAGCATTTAAGGTAATTGAACTATTTTTGCTATTTAGTAAATATTGTTAGAAGTGTTAACGCATTTAAAGTTTTACAATATTATCTGGCATAGCTTAAAGCATTAAGACACTGGTTATAGGTTAAAGTGATTGCACTAAAGAATATTTGGGAAGGGTAGCCTAGTGGTTAGTAACCATTGAAAGGTTGCAAGTTCAAAAAACCCGTGCTGACAAGATACAAATCAGTCGTTCTGCCCCTGAACAGGCAGTTAACCCACTGTTCCTAGGCCATCATTGAAAATAAGAATTTGTTCTTAAATGACTTGCCTAGTAAAATAAAATAAAAATCATTGTATGGACAATAATATATTTTTATGAGAGTCAAAATATATACCAATACTAGTTTCCAAGTGACTACTTGCTGACGAGCATAATAACCAATAGAAGAAGTTATTAGGTATTGATATATACAGAGGTAAAGAAACTTGAAGGTAAGGAAATACAGGAGGAATCCATAACACTCAGAATATTTAAATAGGAGTATATCTATCCAAGACCTCATACGAGACCGGAAAATAAGGGAGTGACAACGTGAACGAAGGAACAAACCCAACTCACACGAAGGGCCATTACGAAGAAATAGAAGGGTTGGTAGGGCCGCACGGCTCGGCCCTTGTTACACCTCAGTAACTAAAATCCTAAAGTACTCTGCCCAGCCAGAAGACGGGGTAGAGGCATTTGCTGCAGGTATTAGGCAAAAGTCAGCAATGTGACACTGGTAATGAGGAAACCATTAGTTATGGATGTAGTATATCTCCTAATGAGGAAACCACTAGTTATGGATGTAGTATATCTGCCAGGAGCAAAAATGGTGAGCAAAGATTTTAGTTTTTCACAATGTATTCTGAATGTGAATGAGGGAAAACTCAGGGGAGTAACCTCCATTTCCAGGTTGCTTATGAGTGCATTTCACACCACTTTGGATTTTAATTGTAAGGATCGTTTGAATGTCCTGCTTAATATAATGTTTGTGTCATCATCGCAAATCAAAAAAACACAGCAACCAGTAAAATGCTTTTTCATCAACCTGACAATGAGGGTTTGTACACTGTTTGCCAAATTGGCCCACAACTTACCTAACAACAAATATACCTGTAATGAACGAAGAAGCACTTTGGTTGTTGTTGCATGACATACTGTGGGGCAAAAAAGTATTTAGTCAGCCACCAATTGTGCAGGTTCTCCCACTTAAAAAGATGAGAGGCCTGTAATTTTCATCATAGGAACACTTCAACTGTGACAGACAAAATGAGAGAAAAAAAATCCAGAAAATCACATTGTAGGATTTTTAATGAATTGATTTGCAAATTATGGTGGAAAATAAGTATTGGTGGCTGACTAAATACTTTTTTGCCCCACTGTTTATCCTAGACACCTGGTTAAATTATCATTATGATCTCATGGATGGCCAGTTCTTGTATTCATAGTGTAGTGAATTCAGGGTGAGGCCCCGAGCTGAACTCAAACCTGGGTCCAGTGACTGTCAAGTCAACACCTTATAACTGTTAGCCAAGATGTCTGAACTTCTTGACGAGGTCGCTAGGTGTTGGGTTAAGGTTTCTACAATATCGTTCTCTATGAATTTGAGAGTGGTGACACTTCTCATTCCCCCATCCCTCAGCTGTTAACCAAGTCTCTGGGCAGCCATTTTGTTGCTGTTTAAAAACCCCACACAACCCAGCAATCTGCAGTTCAAACAATAACAAATCTGTTATTCCACCACTATTTTGGTAATAAAATCATTACGGGTTTGGATAAATGTAACTAAAGACAGACCTATGGATGCAAGGACTGACCATCCATGATATCAACATTATAGTTTTAACCATGTTGAGGCAGCAGGGTAGCCTAGTGGTTAGAGTGTTGGACTAGTAACCGGTTGCAAGTTCACATCCCCAAGCAGACATGGTACAAATCTGTCGTTCTGCCCCTGAACAGGCAATTAACCCACTGTTCCTAGTCCTTTATTGAAAATAAGAATTTGTTCTTAACTGCTATAGTGTTGATTTACATTGTTTCTGATGGGGTACAACATTTGAATTCAGATCATGAGGCAGGTGTTATATTCTTCAAGAATCAATGGCTGTAAATAAATAATTTAAAAGTCACATATGGATGAAGCAATTGCAGATTTCCGCCTTAACACCAAACATCAGTTCAACTGCAGAGTTTGTGCCTCTGTTGTCAAGACAGTACTTACTAGTGTTAATCGGGGAACGGTTTTTCAAAACCATCTTATGGCTAAATTCTTCGTTAGAACCATTGGATGCCTCAAGACGCGTTTGGGAAACCGGGCCCAGATATCCAGGTTCCTCCTCTTCTCCCTCCTCCTCCTTTTTCGATGTCACAGTCATCTCCTCCCCCTCCTCTTTCACTCCATAAACTACATCCTCTCCTTTCACTGTAACACCATCCTCTTTCACTGTGAACGCGTCCTCCTCTTCTTTCACAGTAACGGCCCCACTCTCTACTTCTTGTTTTACTGTGATATCCTTCTCTTCATTAGAAGGAGAGTAGCTTAGTGACCGCATGGTCGGGGATGTAGGCTAGGCTAATGCTAACTGAACCACCCCGCTAGCTGAATAATAACAACAACACCGTAAATATGAAATTAAATCGGATAACTAACTAGACGACAAAAATGGGTTTAAAACACAGTGGCTAATATACACGAAAGCGTCGAAAGAGCTATTTTGGTTCGGCTAGTTTGTCTAGCAAGCAACCGAGGTGTCTGACTCACTGTTGCTGCTGATGAAAAAAGCGTTCCGTCCACTAGATTATACGTCACACCAACAGCATAACCATAAATTCGCAGATCGCCATCTGCTGACTGGAGTGGGTAACGCAGTTGAGTCAGATGTTATTTAATTTTCAGACAAAAAGTTAAAGGGTAGGAATCAGAGACGACGCTAGTGCTAAAATATTAATTATCCCCCCCTAAATAAATCAATATCAGTCAATATATTTTTATGTGATTTCTTTTTTTCGTGAACCGTTCCATCACATCTTAAACTTCCTATCGGTTCGGCACACGGCCCGGGGCAGGCTGCTGCTGCACACGTGGCTGTTGGACTTTCTTCAGCAAAGATGGCGGACCGAAATACTCGGAGAGAGGGGTACCCCTACACAGACCTGAAATGGATCAAAGATAGCGGACAGAAATACTAGGATGGAAGCAAATGTAAGGGATTTTAACGTCATAATGAATCATGCAAAAAACATGTACAGTTGACAGGAATGTTAGTTAATGGAGAGACAAACGATTATGCTTTTTTTTAAATCATAGTTAATTTACGTAAATCGTGATTTAGCCAGCTAGCTGGGCTAGTTTTATAGCTGTTGTGACATGAGTTTGAAATTGTCATTCTGGTTGTTTTAGGGACACCTTAAACAACCCACAAACCAGGCGGTCGTTTTGTGAAAAAGTGGATGTGTAGAATCTAGCTGGCTGAATAATTTACTGCAAATTGAATGTACAAATTTGTATTTGTCATGCAGATAGATGAAATTACGTGTGTTATTGTGCAGTGGATGACTGTGCAGTGGATGATTAAAATCCCTGTATGTCCATGGATGTGTAGCTAGCTGTCGATCTGTGTATGGACCCAAATGTTTGGTATACATATTAGTTCAGAACTAGCTATGAACCTCAACTATCATAGCCAGTTGTATCAACTTCAAAACAGCCTGAATGACATTAATGAAGCCTATGGATTGAGTAGAATATAATATTATGTTTTGCCAAGGATTCAAGTCAAATATACATGTAGTTATTACCATGCATGAGATCCCCACATTGTAGACTGTACATTTAATATATTCACTGATCATGTACTCTACCTTGGCAAATTAATGTGCAGTTTAGGTATGAATGTCTTTGAGGTGATCAAATTCCTGTCTTTGAATGACGCCGTGTCTGCATGTATGTATTACAATTATACACTTTAACAGTGTTTACCAATCTTGGTCCTGGGACATCAATGGTTACACATTGTAACTAATAGTCTAGAAACAGGATTTAACTAGTTAATTCATATATACAGAAATATATATTTTTAAACACTACACTACACTTCCTATGCATCATGTAAATACTCTTAACACTGGTTCATCTCAACATTAATGCCCTTCTTCTGCACTGATCTGATAAACACAGGATAGGTGGAGTATTTCATCACATTACACTTCATTGCAACCAGTAGAGAATGTGAAACGCTTTATTGAAAAGCTCATTATCCAAGTGTTATAAATACAAGTTCAATCTGTCCATCAATGCACATCTGTTGTGAATTATAAAAACAGAGGAAGAAAGAGGAGGAGAGAGGTGTTAAAGACAGAAAGGGAAAGAGGTAAACACATAGGAGCAGGGAAGGCAGCACATGATTAATGAATCACAGTGCTACCTAAATGTTCTCTCAGTTCATCACAATTACATCACCATTTGGCCAACTGTTATCTTAAAAGCAGGTGAGGTGGCGATGATGGGACTGGGGGTTGGCATCCTCTCACATCAAAACATACCTGCAGACGAGAGTCAGATGGAGAGAGTGAGCATGTTTAAGCCTTGTGTATTTATTTTTTAATCTAACATTGTTAATCGTCAATCAGGAGGTGAAATGCAAAACTGACCTGGGATCATTAACTCTGGGACTACTGCATCTATCTGTATTTCAATGTAAAGCATCTCTTTAATAATACTTCCTGTATAATATAAACTGACCTGGGATCATTAACTCTGGGACTACTGCATCTCTATCTGTATTTCAATGTAAAGCATCTCTTTAATAATACTTCCTGTATAATATAAACTGACCTGGGATCATTAACTCTGGGACTACTGCATCTATCTGTATTTCAATGTAAAGCATCTCTTTAATAATACTTCCTGTATAATATAAACTGACCTGGGATCATTAACTCTGGGACTACTGCATCTCTATCTGTATTTCAATGTAAAGCATCTCTTTAATAATACTTCCTGTTGTCCAGACCAAGTGACCTCTCACCTCTGATCATGCTGTGTCCTCTATGTAGCCAGTTCAGTTGCAGGAGGGGTTCACCGACACAGCTGATATAACCTAGAGGATTTAGGGAGAAGGGGAGAGAGTGATGAAGTGAAAGGAGAGAGACTGTTATTGAGAAAATAAGGTAGTTAAAACTGACCCTGTGTTCAACAGGAATCTGTGTGAGGCCTCACCTGGTGTCCACACCACACTAAGTGGCTGCAGGGTACTTTATGCTGAAAAACATGAACAAACCCACAAGGACAAACAATACATTATAGTTATAGAAATAATGAAGTGTCTTACTATTCTCCATGGTTGGCCCTCTTGCCTATTCTTTTGCAAGGTGGAAGGAGCCACAGTTATGAACCTGAACCTGCTTACTGCACAACACAATCCAACAATCAAAATCAAATCAAATGTTATTTGTCACATACACATGGTTAGCAGATGTTAATGCGAGTGTATTCAAATGCTTGTGCTTCTAGTTCCGACAATGCAGTAATAACCAACGAGAAATCTAGCTAACAGTTCCAAACTACTACCTTATACTCACAAGTATAAAGGGATAAAGAATATGTACTTAAAGATAAATGAATGAGTGATGCTACAGAGCGGCATAGGCAAGATGCAGTAGATGTTATCGAGTACAGTATATACATGTGAGATGCTAGTGATACATTTATTACATAAAGATGCAGTAGATGATATAGAGTACAGTATATACATATACATATGAGATGAATAATGTAGGGTATGTAAACATATTAAGTAGCATTGTTTAAAGTGGCTTGTGATATATTTTACATCAATTCCCATTATTAAAGTGACTGGAGTTGAGTCAGTGTGTTGGCAGCAGCCACTCAATGTTAGTGGTGGCTGTTTAACAGTCTGATGGCCTTGACATAGAAGCTGTTTTTCAGTCTCTCGGTCCCAGCTTTGATGCACCTGTACTGACCTCGCCTTCTGGATGATAGCGGGGTGAACAGGCAGTGGCTCGGGTGGTTGTTGTCCTTGATGATCTTTATGGCCTTCCTGTGACATCGGGTGGTGTAGGTGTCCTGGAGGGCAGGAAGTTTGCCCCGGTGATGCGTTGTGCAGACCTCACTACCCTCTGGAGAGCCTTACGGTTGTGAGCAGTTGCCATACCAGGCGGTGATACAGCCCGCCAGGATGCTCTCGATTGTGCATCTATATAATATGACTAAATGTGTTTCTGTGTTACAGGGGCAGTCAAGAAATGGAACAGCAAGGCCACAGAACAAGACATAAGCAGATCTGTGGGAGACCACCTCAAGCCCCTGGTAGAGCCAGGGGTGGTGTTTACCACTCCACCACGCCTTCAGCAGGCTGGAAAAGTGGGATTGATCTGTTTGATCCAATTGTTTGGGAATTTTGACATATTGTTGATTTCAAAACATTTCAGTTTCAACAAAAAAAAAGAAAAGTGATACTAAACTTACATACCATGCACTATTTTAACTGGGAGATATTAACATAGTGGGAGATACACTGTTTTATCATAATAAGATATGTTTTGCTTTTGCACATATTTGTTCATTGGTTTTGCTAGTCTGTTGATTGCCAGTCATTGGGTTCATTTGTGTTACAATATGTTCAAATCAAATCAAGCTTTATTTATACAGCACATTTCAGACACGGATACAAACCAACGGGTTCACAGGTAAAACACAATGAAAATAAACAGAAATATTTAGTACACAAACAGAAATTAACTGAAAGACTAATGAGCATTCTTAGGAAATGCCATTGATTAAAATATTATTTGGATGCAATATCCAACCCAAAATATTAGCTTGTTTTTTTAGGAGGGGTTCTGAAAGACACTGAGGGTGTCCACTGAAAATTGACCAGTAACAACAACTGGGACCAAAAGACACCCACCATGAGACCCACTAAACATGCCCAAGAAGAGGCAAACAAAAGAAAAACACACACCAAACTTAAAGACAGGAAGTAAACCAAAAAGGTGGTGGTTAAAATAATTTATTACCATCAATACCATTCATACTATTACAAAATCATAATTCTCATTCATTCTTAATTAATTCTATTTACAAAAACATCAAACAAAAACAAACCTCAGGGGAGCATCGTCCCTCCCCGTCATACCTAACCAATACCTAACCCTTTCCCTATCTCCCCTTCCCTAATCTATCCCCATACCAAACTCACTCTAACACTCCCAGCCCTAAACCCCCTTTCCACCTCTCCCGTGCCGCATGCTTCCCCCACTTCCTCTCCTCCCTCTTCATCCTCCCCCTCAAATCACCTTCCACCCTTCTCACTATCCCTTCCACCCCCCAATCTCTCCCTGTCTTGACTAAATTCTGCCTGGCTTCCCACAGTCCCTTTTTAAAGAGACTCATGAGAAGCCAGAGCAGAAACCTGTCCCTATCCGTTCCCTTTGCTCTCCCTACGCCTCTCTCTAGCCTAGCCCATGTCAAAACAAAATCACTCCTAACCACACCTAGCATCACCCGTGCCCTAGCCCAGACTAGTCCGGCAAAGGCACAGTCCCAGAAGGCATGGCGCACAGTCTCCTCCCTGCCACAAGCAGATCTTGGACAGGTGGGGGATCGCACCACACTATACCGGTACAAGATGGAAAATACCGGCAAGCACTTATGGAGGCCCAACCTATTCAGGTCCTTGAGCCTGTTGTCCAGGCCCCGCGCCTGCACTCCCTCCCCAGACCACTGACGAGATGCCCGCTACAGGCGCAGGACTCCCTGCCTGCCTGACCTCTTCGTACAGGTGCCTGTGATCTAAACCTACTCGGGCAACTTCAACCTCGGGTGCGCACGCAGCCACTTTGCCGCATGGCCAAAGTGCCACGGCAGCTGTTCCGCCCGAGGACCCGCATTAGACCACACCATTACGCTTCTCGCCTGGTACGAGAAGAACACCCGCAGGAGGTAACCGGACGGGTGTATCACTGGCTGAGCAAGCTCCGCTAACAAGAAAGAAACAAAAATTGAGTCCAGCTTGAGGGGGAAATGTGGTACCCCCCTACCTCCCTCCCCGATGGGACAGATCATGCGTGCCCTGGCGACCCACCAGCACCTGCCACTCCACATAAACTGAAACACAAGCCTCACTAGAGGCCTCCTCAGACAAGCCGGCAATGGGTAGATGTATGCCAAATACAGAAGAGACGGCAACACATCCACCTTTAGGACCAGGACTTTGCCCATAAAAGACAAATACCTAGCCTTCCACATTGCTAGCTTCCTCTGTACCACTGCGATACGCATGTTCCAGTTTAGCGCCGCTGAGCCAGGAGGTCTCAAAATGGACCCCGAGAATCCTCAGGGCCCCTTCACAGAGAGATAATCCCCGGGCACATCCGTCCTACCGCGCCATCTTCCGAAATACTTAACGGAAGATTTTGCATGATTCAGAACTGCCCCCGACGCTTGGGTGAAATCCCCAATGATGGCAAGGGACCTTGTCAGGCACGAGTCCTTACATAACAGCAAAGAAGTGTCGTCGGCGTACTGCGTCATCTTAACACGCAGCCCACCACTCCCAGGGATCAACAAGCCCTCCACCCCTGTGTCTGCCCTAATGGCAGCCCCCAGAGGCTCCATGTACAGTACGAAGAGGAGGCCGAGAGTGGGCATCCCTGCCTGACCCCAGACGAGAGGTCAAAACGTCACCTAAATGACTATTTACACTAACTCGACACCCCGCTCCGACATATAATGTACGGATCCATCCTATAAACTTCTCCCCAAATCCTAATCTACCTAACACCCTGAATAGAAAAGATCTATTCACGCGATCAAAGGCTTTCGCCTGATCTAGCGCTGCTACCATTAAAGGCAGCCCTCTATCTTCAACCCAGGCGATGGAGTCCCTGATCAACTGTAGGTTCCATCTTATTGAGCGGCCCTCTACCCCGCACGTCTGATCCTCATGGACGATGTAGGGAAGGGCTGTGCGCAACCGGTCTGCTAAAACCTTTGCAAGAATCTTGTAGTCTACACACAGCATGGTCAACGGCCGCCAGTTGCCAAGGTCAGTTGCTTCCCCTTTTATAAAGAAGTGACAGCACACCAACAGCCATTGATCCCCCGGGACCCCCGTCTCAAGGATGGCCTTCAAGACTTCGAGGACCACTGGACCAAGTATACCCCAAAACTTGAGGTAAAACTCAGCCGGCAGCCCATCCATCCCAGGCACCTTCCCTTTTCCCATCCTCCTAAGAGCGCTCTCAACCTCTTCTAGTGAGATCTGGGCCTCCATCACGTCTCTAATGTCCTCCGGCAACCGCCGGGACAAGTGTTCTAAAAACACGTTTCCCTGCTCTACATCTATCTCCCTTTCTTTAAAAAACCCTCGGAAATGATCAGTTGTCTCCCTGACCATTTCCTCTGGTTTTCTAACTATACTACCATCTTCTTTTCTAACGCCATGCATTACCTTCCTACTCTGCCTGGCCCTAACCGACTTAAAGAACATAGCGGAACAAGTCTCATTATGTTCTAGAAAGCCACTATGCGCACGCTCCAGGAAAGCTCGAGCCTTCTGCTCCTGCAGCTCCCTGAGCTGCGCCTTTAGGGCTGCGAATCTCTCCCAGTCAATCGACCCGCCGAGGTTGCCTGCCTCGTACTCGAGTTCAATTAACCTTTGGATACGATCCACCTCCCTCCTTTCCTCCCTTTTTTTTCCTTCTACAATATCCTATTATAAAAGCCCTTATCCTCCCCTTAACTAAATCCCACCACTCTAACACCCCCTCGCACATGGACCGGAGGCCGTCAAGCCTCCGAAAGAAACAAAAAAATGCGTCAACGAAAGCCTGCTCCTCCAGTATATCCCGATCTAACTTCCAGTACCCCCTACCGAAGAGGCAGACTGGCGACCCCACCTGCAGGAACACCCCGTCGTGATCCGTGAAGAAAACAGGCAACAGCCGCCCAGACAACTGACCCAAAGACCTGGATACAAAAATGTAGTCGAGCCTCCGCGCAACCCCCTGGAGTTGCGCCATGTAGGACCGACCATTGCCGGAGTAGTGTGCAGGCCACCATCAACCAGACCATGGCAAGCCATTAGCCCAGAGATGGCACCTGCACTGCTATCACCGCCTACCCCTAAATCTATATTAAAGTCTCCTCCTATCACCAAGTGCCTGTTTGTAACACACAGGGGCGCCAGACAGTCCACCATCTCCCTCCTGTCTGCCGCCACCTGTGGCCCATACACCCCAATTAACCTATATCTAGCTTCTCTAAACTTAACATCTATCCCCAAAACTCTACCCTGCATTATTACAAAAGTGTTCTCTATTTTAACCTCTCTATGCCCACACAAAATCCCTACTCCTGTTGAGTGCACCCCTCCTATGCCCCAAAAAGATTCCCCCTTATCCCACTCCCTCTTAAATCTACACACATCCCCACCATCCCTCAGGTGAACCTCCTGTAAAAAACAGAAATCAAACCCCACACCCTCTAAATAACAAAAAACCACCCTCCTTTTAACATTATTCCTTAAACCCCTAACATTTAGACTAAAAAAAGAAACAGAACTATTCATTTAAATATTAACAAATAAAACCCTCAAAAACCAAAGAAAAAACAGGAGACTCACCCGATGCTCCCCTGGTCCATCTCCACCGGCGGGGACGTCCTCTCCTCTCCTGACGCCCCCCCGTCCTCCATCCCAACCCATGACCCAGGGAGTGTGTTGGGTCCTCCCTCCCCACCCACCATCCCCCCTCCCTGTTTGCCTCGGGGCTGCATGTAGGGGACCCCATCTCCTCAAACAGGAGTTGGGATCCCTCTAACAAACAGCCCACCGACCCCTCACTGGAGTCATCCACTAAAATGCAAGGGGCTGAGGCAAACCGGGAGGACAAATTACCCTCCCCTCCCCCCCCGCCACTCTCTTAGCCCCCCCCCCCCTCCACACCCCCTTCACTTCCTGCCAAGCTCCCCCTCTTCATCCCTTTCTTCTTTGGTGAAGGAGGTAGCGGGGAGACACAACGCCCCATCCCCGCTAACTCCTCCACCAAATCCCTCATTTCGACCTCGAGGAAGCCTGGCAGGCTGTCCCCCCACTCCTTCCCATCTCCCCCCCTCCCACCCCCTCCCCTCCCACCTCCTTCTCCGTCACTGTCCCCGTTCCCTCTTCCACTCCTTCTCGTACCACTGTCCCCTTCTCTTCTCCTCCACGTTCTTCCACCTTCTTTTTAATCTCTCCTTCTTTTTCCTTCTTTCCATCTTCTCTCCTCTTTCTTTTCGCCTCTTCCTTCTTCCCTTCTTCGTCCTTCTCCGTCCTTTCCCCTGTGCCATCCGTACAATCCGCACGCGTCCTTTCTTTTCTCCCCCCATCCCCCGCTCCCCCCCAGCTGCAGACGCGTATGACCTGTGACGAGCCGGGCAATCACGCCACAGGTGTTCTCTGGAGCCACACCCGTGGCAAGCCTTGGGCTCGTCACACTCCCTGGCCTCGTGCTCTTCCGATCCACAAAACCGACATTTCTTGTTACTGCACGAGGCCAGGGTATGACCGTAGGCCATACAACGCCTGCAGAACGGGGGCTGACGTGCATAATACAACGTCCCCCTGTCAGCCCCCAGGGAGAACATCGCCGGAGGATGGAGGTAGCCATCCACACTCTTCGGGGACTCCCTGAGTAACGCCTGGAAACCTCTTCTTCCGTTCCAGAAACCCAGGGAGTCCCTGAGGTACCTCGCTGAGGAGACATTGTCCATATATCTCCCCAGAAAGGCCCTCACCTCTTCATCCTTCACATGTGGATTGTACATGGTTACGGTGACCACCCTGAAGTTGTTCTTCGCCAGGCTGGTCACCGCATAATGGCACAGGGGTCCCGTTTTCTCCGCTTCCTTTGCCATCTTCATCACTTCGTCATGTTTTTCTTCTTTTTGAAACGTCACATCGAAAGCCTTCTCAATCGGGTTCCCTTGAAGGCAGAGCACTTCCTTCACCTCTATCCTGAGGCACCCCATCAAAATGGTCCTTCCAAATGTCTCTCTACTCCACGGCTCCATCTCCTTTTCAGACCAGGCAAATCGTAAGGTATTTGCCATACCAATCCCCGGAAACGATCTGTATTGATTCATTTCAAAAAATAAGCTCTCTTCAAAAAGAAGCTTTAACCTGAAATGAAAAACATCTTTAATAGGAAAAGGTGGAGCAACTAAAGGTGTTGCCTCTCCACATCTATCAAGACAACTGGAGCACTGGGCCCGACACTCTTTAATCGAACCTGAACCAGCTCAGGTGAAACACCTTCCCAGTAACGAGATGGACAAGCCAGCACAGGTGTAACACATACTGACTAACAAGGTGACACCAATCAGTGCGTCCTACGTGCGAACAAGCAAGACGTGCTGAAGTCCAACCTCAAAACATAACTGGAAAAACCAAAGATGAAGAACACCTTAAGAGAATGTTCACCAACAACAGAAAACAACTTCCATTTCACATTATAATCAACTACAATGCTTCACCTTCACCAATATAAACATAGTGTCTACTGGCAAACAACAATTCGAAACAATATTTATTTTTATTATTCTCACAAAGATTTTTCTTTCTCTCTTTCTAATTCTTCTGTCATACTCTAGTACATTTGGTTTGGCACATCTGAGAATGAACCCTGATATTCTAAAAGCAGGATAACAATGTCAATATAATTGTAGCCCCAAAACATTGTCACTTGGTTACATAAATAATTATGCATTTTATAAAACAAGCACTTTATAAACAAAGCAACAGAAACGCTGATGTTTTGACAAGTCGCAATAAATCACTGATATCGATTGGGGGGGGGATAGTTTCAACAGCACGTACAACCTAACACACACAAAAACACATGGAAAGTGGAGATATCTTTTACCTCGCCGATTAGAGGACAACCTGCAGAAGACAGTCAGCTACATTTTAGAGTGATGCATTTAAATGTAGGGGTCGCTAAACAAATGAACACAACACTTATTTGTCATAACTCATTGATATCATGTTGAAATCAAGTATGCGAGAGGATGAGGTTGCACGTCCTGTTAAAACTAACAGCTCAAAAACCACACGGTATCTGGGAATAATGTGTACATCCCTGGTTAGAGGACAATTTGTAGAAAACAGCTAGCTACATTTTGAAGTGTTGCTTTTTGTTTCAAGTGTACGTTGGTAAGTGTAACTCAACTCTTTTTTTGTTAGTCAATTTTTGTTAAATCACATAAATAGTACTCTTTCAAATCAGAGCCTGAATTTTTCCGTGAAGCTATTATACCCATCAAGTTGAAATCAATAGAACAGGGGGTTAACATTTAGGGTTCAACATTGTGATATTATTAAAATACTCCTTCTACAATGTTAAAACATTGTACATTGTGACATAAATTCATTGATATCATGAAACATCTCCTTCATGTATGTATTTTCTGATGTTTGATCAGAGGTATTTTATCAAGGTCACACACTGATCACAGCTGAGATTTCTCTCCTGTGTGTTTTTTCTGGTGTTTCGTCCGCTTGCTAGACGTAGTATAACTCTTCCCACATTGAGCACAGCTATAAGGTTTCTCTCCTGTGTGTGTTCTCTGGTGTTTAGTCCGCTTGCTAGACGTAATATAACTCTTCCCACATTGAGCACAGCTATAAGGTTTCTCTCCTGTGTGTGTTCTCTGATGTGATATCAGGCTGGTTGACTGAGAAAAACTCTTCCCACATCGAGTACAGATAAAAGGTTTCTCTCCTGTGTGTGTTTTCTGGTGTTCAGTCAGACTGCCAGATGTAGTAAACCTCTTCCCACATTCATTACAGCTATAAGGCTTCTCTCCTGTGTGTGTTCTATAATGCCTAGTACGCTTGCTAGAAGTAGTAAAACTCTTCCCACATTGAACACAGCCATATGGTTTCTCTCCTGTATGTGTTCTCTGGTGTGATATAAGGCCGGTTGAATGAGTAAAACTCTTCCCACACTGAGTACAGCTATAAGGTTTCTCTCCTGTGTGTGTTCTCTGGTGTGATATCAGGCCGGTTGAATGAGTAAAACTCTTCCCACATTGAGCACAGCTATAAGGTTTCTCTCCTGTGTGTGTTCTCTGATGTGATATCAGGCTGGTTGACTGAGTAAAACTCTTCCCACATTGAGTACAGATAAAAGGTTTCTCTCCTGTGTGTGCTCTCCGGTGTATAATCAGACTGCAAGATGTGACAAAACTACATTCATCACAGCTGCTGTGTTGTTCTACTGCTTGCTAGACATCGTAAAACTCTTCCCACATTGAGTACAGATAAAAGGTTTCTCTCCTGTGTGTGCTCTCCGGTGGATAATCAGACTGCTAGATGTGACAAAACTCTTTCCACATTCATCACAGCTATATGGTTTCTCTCCTGTGTGTGTTCTATAGTGTCGAGTCAGCTTGCTAGACATCGTAAAACTCTTCCCACATTGAGCACAGCTATAAGGTTTCTCTCCCGTGTGTATTCTCTGGTGTGCTTTTAAATGTCCTGAAGAAACAAAACTCTTCCCACAGTCAGAGCAGCAGTGAGTTCTCTTCCCTGTGGGTCGCTGCTGGTGTTTCTTGGGGTGTTTTGATCTGGAGAGACTCTTCTCTGCGTCATCAGCATCATGAGGTTGTTGAGGCTCCCCAGAGGATCCAGGATAGTCACTTCCCTCTCCTGCATGAACAACAATGTCAGGCAGATGGTTAAAGGCCCTCAAAATGAGCAAGAATAGTCATATTTTGTGTTGTTTTCACATTAGTAGTAACTGATGATTGTAGGCTAGAAATGAGTTATTCAAGTTATTGAAATCCTACGCAGTGTGCCAGGCGACTTTTGGTCTCCAATACAGGGCCCATTCTGCGCTAAAATTGCGGCATGAGGTCAATGCACATGCAATTTGGTTGTAGATTTTAGTTTTTCACAATGTATTCTGAATGTGAATGGGGGAAAACTCAGGGAAGTAACCTCCATTTCCAGGTTGCTTATGAGAGCATTTCACACTACTTTGGATTAGAATTGTGAGGCTCGTTTAAATGTCCTGCTTAAAATCATGTTTGTGTCATCATCACAAATCAACCGCATTGTATTTAAAAAACACTTCAACCAGTAAAATGCTCTTTTTGCTAGATTTTCCATCTGCCTGACAGCATAGACCTACTGTAGGACCAATAAATTCACCTAAAAACAACACAGACCTAGGACTATAAATCATTTAATATTTCAGGTGAAACATGGAAACTAAAAAGTCTTTGTCATGACATTTCATAACCTGATCACCAGATAATTTTGTGAATAATCCCATTAGGCTACTCTGTAATGTGTTGTCATTCTAATTGTCCTCAATAAAGGAAAATAGCTCTGTGTTTTGTACAATAGCCTATCCATCAAGGGACAGTTCTCTACACATTATGAACTCAGTGTCTCTGTGTGCAAACAGACTAACAAGCCCCTACTGTAAATCAAGCAGACAATAACACATTATAAACATCAATTTGTTAGGGATGTTGGATCCAACGTGGAGCACGGCATAACTGTCATTACCAGAGTAATGAATGAAGAAGCACTTTGGTTGTTGTTGCATGTCGTGATGTTTGTTTTTCAGAAAATGATTTCCAAGATCCGTATTGAAGTTCATCATATTACAAGCTTAAGGTTATGACTATAACTTCTGTTCCCTGAAGGAGAGAAATGAGGTACAACATACTATTAAATCCGTGCCTCGCTGGAAGCCCCGCCTTCCACAGGTGATGAGTGTGAGTGTAACGGATGTGAAACGGCTAGCTTAGTTAGCGGTGTGCGCTAAATGGCGTTTCAATCGGTAACGTCACTTGCTCTAAGACCTTGAAGTAGTGGTTCCCCTTGCTCTGCAAGGGCCGCGGCTTTTGTGGAGCGATGGGTAACGATGCTTCGTGGGTGACTGTTGTTGATGTGTGCAGAAGGTCCCTGGTTCGCGCCCGGGTATGGGCGAGGGGACGGTTTAAAATTATACTGTTACATGAGGCTCGGATTTATTCCTTAAATTTAATACCGCTCTTCACCGACCCAGGAAGGGGAGGGTTCAAACAGGTGTTGTACCTCGTTTCCCTCCTTCAGGAAAGAGTAATTATAGTCAAAGTTACATTTGGGGATGTCTGATAGTATTTCTGATTGTCTTAACGCTGCACCACTAATGAGTTGTGAAGCTCCTCAAAGTAATTTTTTCTTCACCTCAAACAGCAACAGTCTGACCAAAATCAATTGCGAATGACAATAGTTACTCAAAGTATTTTCGTAAAATATTTCCAGCTCTCGCCCTTTCGATAACCACTCAGAATAAAAGGGAAAAATGTAATGCTCTGATCCAGTGGAAATGTCATAAAATACCTGATTATTTCTTATCCTTTTCACAAATAGCCGACAGCTGTGTCTGTCCCAAACTCACTGGAACAGGAAACCGAGGGCCTAGAATATTTTATCACGAGATTCGGGCCAACCATGTTTAAAGTTAATTGTAGACAGGTCATGTGCAGCCAATGTGATTTATAGGATATTTATTTTCATCAGGATATTTTCAACCTGGGTTCAACTTTTTTTTGTGAATTTTACCCCAATTTCGTTGTATCCAATTATTAGTAGTTACTATCTTGTCTCATCGCTACTACTCCTGTACGGGCTCGGGAGAGACGAAGGTCGAAAGCCACGCGACCCCTGAAACACAACCCAACAGGGCCGCACTGCTTCTTAACACAGCGCACATCCAACCCGGAAGCCTGCCGCACCAATGTGTCGGAGGAAACATCGTCCGGGGTAGGCAGTCATAAATAAGAATTTGTTCTTGACTGACTTGCCTAGTTAAATAAAGGTTACATTTAAATAAATAAAAATATTATTTTATGACAAAACATTTTCTATGAATCTGTCAAGGCACCAACTTTGAGAAGGTTTTAAAACAAAGGTTTCAAACCGATTTAGGAATGTAATTGAATCTAGGTATGTTTCGCCTGAAAATAAATTGGCTGAATATTATACAATGACTTATCAACAGCTGTAACAATTTGACCCCCACAGGAAATCTACACTGGCAATTCTATAATATACTATATAGCCTAGAAACCTGGTTAAACTATCATTATGACATCATGGATCAATTCTAGAATATACTATATAGCGTAGAAACCTGGTTAAACTATCATTATGACATCATGGATCAATTCTAGAATATACTATGTAGCGTAGAAACCTGGTTAAACTATCATTATGACATCATGGATGAATTCTAGAATATACTATATAGCCTAGAAACCTGGTTAAACTATCATTATGACATCATGGATCAATTCTAGAATATACTATATAGCCTCAATCTGTTTAAAACGATCATTTTGACCTCACGGATGGCCAGTCTTTGTATTAATAGTTTATTTAATTCAGGGGGAGGCCCTGAGCTGAACTCAAACCTGGGTCCAGTGACTGTCAAGCCAACACCTTATAACTGTTACGCCAAGATGTACGGTTGCTACAATAGATTTCTCTATGCATTTGAGAGTGGTTACACTTCTCCTTCCCCAATCCCTCAGCTGTTTACCAAACCAAGTCTCTGGGCAGCCATTTTCTTGCTGTTAAAAAGCCCTCACAACTAATCTGCAGTTGTGACAATAATAAAGCTGTCATTCCACCACTGTTTTGGTAATAGGATGGATGGGACTGGAGAAATGTAACTACTCTCAAATTCATAGACAGACCTCTGGATGCAAGGACTGACCATCCATGATATCAACATTATAGTTTTAACCATGTTGAGGCTATACAGTGTTGATTTACATTGTTTCTAAACATTGGAGTAAAAAAAGCTTATTTGGGGTTCTGATGGGGTACAACAGTTGAACTAAGCTCATGAGGCATGTGTTATATTCCTCAATAATCAATAGCTATAAATAAATAATTTAAAAGTCACAAAATGAATGTAGCAATTGCAGATTTCTGCTTTAACACCAAACATCAGTTCAACAACTGCAGAGTTCGTTCCTCTGTTTTTAAGACAGTACTTACTAGTATTAATCAGGATTTCACTCCAAAAACGGAATCCTCCTCTCCCCCCTTTTACAGTAACATCCCCCTATTCTTTTACTGGATGTCAGTAACATCCTCCTCTCCTAACATCCTCTTCTTTTACTGTAACATCCCCCCAAATCCTTTTACAGTAACATCCCCCTCTTTTTTGCATTAACATCCCCCTCTCCTTTTACTGTAACACCCTCTTCTTCTTTTACAGTAACACCCCCTCTTCTTTTACAGTCCTCAGCTGTTTACCAACATCCTGGGCCCTTCTTTTACAGTAACATCCCCCTCTTCTTTTAAGTAACATCCCCTCTTCTTTTACAGTAACATCCCCCTCTTCTTTTACAGTTTTTTTATAGTAACATCCTCCTCTTCCACCACTCTTTTTAATAGTAACATCCTCCTGGGTTCTCTGAACGTGTTAACTGTAACGTATTTCTCTTCTTTTTCACAGTAACGGCCCCAACCTCTACTTCTTGTTTTACGGTGATATCCACCTCTTCCTTAGCAGCAGGAGAGTAGCTTAGTGACCGCATGGTCGGAGATGTTAGCTAGCTAGGCTAATGCTAACTTAACCAGCCCGCTTGCTGACTAATAACAACACACTAAATTTGAAATTAAATCGGATAACTAACTAGACGATAGAAGTGGTTTTAAAAGACAGTGGCTAATAAACACTAAAGCGTCTGAAGAGCTTTATTGGTTCGGCTATTTTGTCGAGCAAGCCACGGAGGTGTCTGACGAATTGTTGCTGCTGTTGAAAGAAGCGTTCCGTCCACTACATCATACGTCACACCAGCAGCATCGCCTTAAAGTCTCAGATCGCCATCTGCTGACTGGAGTGGGTAACGCTGTTGATTAAAATGTATATTTTAGGTGGAAGCATGAGTTTTTACTCACCAGTGTAACAACACAGTGTGGTTAAATACTTAGTAAGCTATTTGTAGTCACGATATGGTTACCTATAAGGACAAACAGTTATGTTTTTGCGTTATTACATATTTATTAACTTATTTTGTGACTCTTCCAAACTACACACAATGCAGTATTTCTCAACGTCATATCGATGGTCTTCTCTGTGCTACTGAGTTTGTTTGCCAGTGTAACGGTGTAAAGAAGTTACATGTTTAAAATATTTGTATACTCTATTTAACTAGGCAATTCAGTTAAGAACAGTGCCTTAGACCGCTGCCCCGCTCCTGTGATAAAGGTATGGGATTCTGGGCCCTCCACAGCAGATTTATGGAGAACTTGAAAATTGAGTGGTCCTGGGATAGAAATGTATAAAATCGACATTACATCATTAAATCCACGTTTTAAATCACACATTAGCAATTTCTGTTTTATTAACTACTGTTGTTGGTTTGGTGTCAAGTCAGACTCTCTTTATATGTTATTTGCCAAATCTCTGTTTTCCATGTGGGTTTTATGCTAAAGTTCCATCTTTCAAGTTGGTATCTAACTGGAAAATGCATCTTCTTTAGGTTTGCTATTATTACCCTGTCGTCTACTGATCATTCATCCACACTGTGTGTCTCATCAATGCAGGTCATTTATGACAAATGTATAAAGTACACGTTTTATAAACTCATGAACACCAGCCAGTTTATCAGCCGGTTTTATTAGTTTAGGTGTATTATACTTCTTCGCCACCAGAGGGGGACCTTGAGTAATATTTCAGGTGAATTTGATAATTTTTTGATACTAAAATGGATGACAGTTTATTGTTTATTCTGATGTAGTGAATATGAGACACATGGAAATAATGTATTTATTTTTATTATAGTAAATTAGGAATTAGAAGGAATTGTTAAATCCACTATCATTCATCCAGACTGCGTGTGTCCCATCATTACAGCTTTGGAAATAAATTAACTCTCCATTCATTGCTCCTTCCTGTGTTGACTCACTGACTTGAGAGACGGGACCAGGAAGGTCACACGAGGTTGATATCAAGCTTGCAAACGTTAAATACACCTCCATCTCCATGAACTACATCACACCTGCCCAGAACCACGAGAACACACCTCTTCTCCATGAACTACATTACACCTGCCCAGACCCACTAGAACATACCCCCATCTCCATTAACTACATTACACCTGCCCAGAACCACGAGAACACACCTCTATCTCCATGAACTACATCACACCTGCCCAGACCCACTAGAACACACCTCCATCTTCCATTAATTACATCACACCTGCACAGACCCACTAGAACATACCCCCATCTCCATGAACTACATCACACCTGCCCAGAACACGTAGAACACACCCCCATCTCCAAGAACTACATCACACCTGCACAGACCCACTAGAACACACCCCATCTCCATTAATTACATCAAACCTGCCCAGACCCACTAGAACACAGCCCCATCTCCATTAACTACACCACACCTGCCCAGACCCACTAGAACACAGCCCATCTCCATTATCTACATCAAACCTGCCCAGACCCACTAGAACACACCCCATCTCCATTATCTACATCAAACCTGCCCAGACCCACTAGAACACAGCCCCATCTCCATTAACAACATCACACCTGCACAGACCCTCGAGAACACAGTCCCATTTCCATTAACTACACCACACCTGCCCAGACCCACTAGGACACACCTCCATCTCCATTAACTCCATCAAACCTGCCCAGACCCACTAGAACAAACACCTGTCTCCAGCGCCCGCATCAGCACCATTTTATTTCTCTCCGTCACTTTCAACTTTTAGATAATAAAGCATTTGACCTTTCTATTGAATTAACAACAGAGGATTGGTTGATTTCCAGGTTTCAAGTATAATATTTAAGATGACTGATTAGAAAAGTATCATCCAACCATCGGGTATCTCATCACACCCTCATATTCCATGTTTTGAAATATACAGACAGACGGATCAAAAGTCATTTTACATTGTATAACTGTACTTCTGACAGCCAACTTTCTAACTCCTCCCATAGCTTTATGACATCATAACATTCCCAGAAGGATTATTGAGTTATTGGTAGTTTTACACTTCAGACATGACTCTGCCGTTGTGCTGTAGAATTTGTGAATTTTGTCTCTTGTATAATAAGGGACTATCATTTATCCCAACATCACAGGCCACAGACATTGATACAGTTCAAGACTTCCAAAAGTTTTTTAATGGGATTTCTCCCTGTGCACCTGCCAATTTAAATCCATTAAATGAGACAAGTTACCAGACAGGACATATTGCTGATGCTCTTCCCATTGATAACCTGAATGACAATTAACTTGTGGGTGGTGGTCGTGATGACGGTCTATTCGATGAAGTTGTCCATCGAGATTCCCCCCAAGAAAGAAGACTCTCTGGATTGATCACTGGAGTCAGATGTGAAGGAGGAGGTTGATCATCAGGTGTCAGATGTGAAGGAGGAGGTTGATCATCAGCAGTCAGATGCGAAGGAGGAGGTTGATCATCAGGAGTCAGATGTGAAGGAGGAGGTTGATCATCAGGAGTCAGATGTGAAGGAGGAGGTTGATCATCAGGAGTCAGATGTGAAGGAGGAGGTTGATCATCAGGAGTCAGATGTTGAAGGATGTGAAGGAGGAGGTTGATCATCAGGAGTCAGATGTGAAGGAGGAGGTTGATCATCAGGAGTCAGATGTGAAGGAGGAGGTTGATCATCAGGAGTCAGATGTGAAGGAGGAGGTTCATCATCAGGAGTCAGATGTGGAGGAGGAGGTTGATCATCAGGAGTCAGATGTGAAGGAGGTTGATCATCAGTGAACCTCTAGGATTGTGGCTAGGCTGGCGTTTACACTTCCAGCTTGGTCATACATTTTGATACTTTGAATGTTGATATTGTTATATATTTGTACCTGCTGCTTCATGAAGTCATGTCACTGAGTCACTGATGCCCCTATATATACCGTGCATTCGGAAAGTATTCAGACCCTTTCACTTTTTCCACATTTTGTTACTTTACATTCTTATTCTGACATGGATTAAATACATTTTCCCCCTCATCAATCTACACACAATACCCCATAATGACATCACAATAACCCATAATGACATCACAATACCCCATAATGACATCACAATACCCCATAATGACAAAGCAAAAACAGGTTTTTATAAATGATAAATTGAAAATGTGATTTTTTTTTAAAAACAAGGATATTTCTAAATGACCCCAAACTTTTGGACGGTAGTGTATAGACCTCGTCTGTTCATTATATACATCTACATGATGTATTGTTATACCATGTAGGAGCAGTATAGACCTAGTCTGGTCATTATATACATCTACATGATGTATTGTTACACCATGTAGGAGCAGTATAGACCTAGTCTGTTCATTATATACATCTACATGATGTATTGTTACACCATGTAGGAGCAGTATAGACCTAGTCTGTTCATTATATACATCTACATGATGTATTGTTGCACCAACAAATAAAAGGAAATTATATTGTTTTATACTGATACAATTGCTCAGAGAAAGAGATATAGTTTAAAATGTAAGTCTCAAAAGGTAGGGGTCGGAATTATTGCCACCTATGTTTTCAATACTCCAGCACCCTCCCCTCGGGAGGATAACGACACTGAAATGTTTTATGAGATTAGAGAACACATTGGGTGGGATCTTAGACCGTTCCTCCATACAGAATCTCTCCAGGTCTTGATTTATTTTGTCTGCGCTTGTGGACTGCCCTGTTCACTTGCGTCGAGCAATCCCGGATCCGGGATCCTATTTATAGCCTCAAGCTCATTAGCATAACGCAACGTTGACTATTCATGGAAATCGCAAATGAAATGAAATAAATATATTTGCTCTCAAGCTTAGACTTTTGTTAACAACACTGACATCTCAGATTTTCAAAATATGCTTTTCAACCATAGCTAAACAAGCATTTGTGTAAGAGTATTGATAGCTAGCATAGCTATAAGCCTAGAATTCAGCCAGCAACATTTTCACAAAAACAAGAAAATCATTCAAATAAAATCATTTACCTTTGAAGAACTTCAGATGTTTTCAATGAGGAGACTCTCAGTTAGATAGCAAATGTTCAGTTTTTCAAAAAATATTATTTGTGTAGGACAAATCTCTCCGTTTTGTTCATGTTTGGCTATGAAAAAAACCTGTATCCAGTTATAGCCTCAAGCTCATTAGCATAATGTAACGTTAACTATTTATGAAAATCGCAAATGAAATGAAATGAATGTGCTAGCTCTCAAGCTTAGCCTTTTCTTAACAACACTGTCATCTCAGATTTTCAAAATATGCTTTTGAACCATAGCAAAACAAGCATTTGTGTAAGAGTATTGATAGCTAGTGTAGCATTTAGTGTAGCATTTAGCGGGCAACATTTGCACAAAAACCAGAAAAGGATTCAAATAAAATCATTTACCTTTGAAGAACTTCGGACGTTTTCAATGAGGAGACTCTCAGTTACAAAGCAAATGTTCAGTTTTTCCTGAAAGATTCTTTGTGTAGGAGAAATCGCTCCGATTTGTACATCACGTTTGGGTACCAAAAAAAAAAGAAAATTCAGTCATCAAAACGGCTAACTGTTTTCCAAATTAACTCCATAATATCGACTGAAACACGGCAAACGCTGTTTAGAATCAATCCTCAAGGTGTCTTTCACATATCTCTTCATTGATATATCGTTCGTGAATGTCTACTTTCTCCTGTGAATCGCTTGGAAAAAGACGTGCAGTTGAAGATGACGCACCAATTTCGACGGAGGACACCGGGCGGACACCTGGCAAATGTAGTCTCTTATGGTCAATCTTCCAATGATATGCCTACAAATACGTCACAATGCTGCAGACACCTTGGGGAAACGATAGATCGGGCAGGCTCATTCCTTGCGCATTCACAGCCATATAAGGAGACAATGAAAAACAGAGCCTCAAAAATCCTGCTCATTTCCTGTTTGAAGTTTCATCTTGGTTTAGCCTGTAGCATCAGTTCTGGGGCACTCACAGACAATATCTTTGCAGTTTTGGAAACGTCAGCGTGTTCTCTTTCCAAAGCTGTCAATTATATGCATAGTCGAGCATCTTTTTGTGACAAAATATTGCACTTAAAACGGGCACGTTTTTTATCCAATAATGAAATAGCGCCCCCATAGATGTAACAGGTTAATACTTTGTAGCGCCACCTTTTGCTGCGATTACAGCTGTAAGTCGCTTGGGGTATGTCTCTATCAGTTTTGCACATCGAGAGACTGAAATTTTTTCCCATTCCTCCTTGCAAAACAGCTCGAGCTCAGTGAGGTTGGATGGAGAGCATTTGTGAACAGCAGTTTTCAGTTCATCCACAGATTCTCGATTGGATTCAGGTCTGGACTTTGACTTGGCCATTCTAACACCTGGATATGTTTATTTTTGAACCATTCCATTGTAGATTTTGCTTTATGTTTTGGATCATTGTCTTGTTGGAAGACAAATCTCCGTCCCAGTCTCAGGTCTTTTGCAGACTCCATCAGGTTTTCTTCCAGAATGGTCCTGTATTTGGCTCCATCCATCTTCCCATCAATTTTAACCATCCTCCCTGTCCCTGCTGAAGAAAAGCAGGCCCAAACTATGATGCTGCCACCACCATGTTTGACAGTGGGGATGGTGTGTTCAGGGTGATGAGCGGTGTTGCTTTTACGCCAAACATAACGTTTTGCATTGTTGCCAAAAAGTTCAATTTTGGTTTCATCTGACCAGAGCACCTTCTTCCACATGTTTGGTGTGTCTCCCAGGTGGCTTGTGGCAAACTTTAAACAACACTTTTTATGGATATCTTTAAGAAATGGCTTTCTTCTTGCCACTCTTCCATAAAGGCCAGATTTGTGCAATATACGACTGATTGTTGTCCTATGGACAGAGTCTCCCGTCCTCAGCTGTAGATCTCTGCAGTTCATCCAGAGTGATCATGGGCCTCTTGGCTGCAACTCTGATCAGTCTTCTCCTTGTATGAGCTGAAAGTTTAGAGGGACGGCCAGGTCTTGGTAGATTTGCAGTGGTCTGATACTCCTTCCATTTCAATATTATCGCTTGCACAGTGCTCCTTGGGATGTTTAAAGCTTTGGAAATCATTTTGTATCCAAATCCGGATTTAAACTTCTTCACAACAGTATATCGGACCTGCCTGGTGTGTTCCTTGTTCTTCATGATGCTCTCTGCGCTTTTAACGGACCTCTGAGACTATCACAGTGCAGGTGCATTTATACGGAGACTTGATTACACACAGGTAGATTGTATTTATCATCATTAGTCATTTAGGTCAACATTTGATCATTCAGAGATCCTCACTGAACTTCTAGAGAGAGTTTGCTGCACTGAAAGTAAAGGGGCTGAATAATTTTGCACTCCCAATTTTTCAGTTTTTGATTTGTTAAAAAAGTTTGAAATATCCAATAAATGTCGTTCCACTTGTGATTGTGTCCCACTTGTTGTTGATTCTTCACAAAAAAATACAGTTTTATATCTTTATGTTTGAAGCCTGAAATGTGGCAAAAGGTCGCAAAGTTCAAGGGGGCCGAATACTTTCGCAAGGCACTGTACATAGTTCGAGTGCATTTCAGAATACAAAAAAAACAAAACCTTCTACAGGTGATGAGTGTGAGGCTCGGATTTATTCCTTAAGTTTAATACCGCTCTTCACCGACCCAGGAAGGGGTAGGGACAAACAGGCATTGTACCTCGTTTCGCCCCTTCAGTGAACAATAATTATAGTGTTAGGTTCTAATTTTTCAGAGTGAATAACTCACGGACACAAGAGAAGCTTAACCATGTTTAAATATACCCAAAGGTGTTTTACAGCTGTAATTCAGACAAAACGTGTTCTCACCATCACAAGTATATATACCCCACTTTGGACAATCCTCCTCTCCAATCGTTACATCTTCTGGTTTGACAGGAAGAGGGTAACAGGATACTAAACCCTAAGGTTGCAAGATCGGTTCCCCGAGCTGACAAGGTACAAATCTGTCGTTCTGCCCCTGAACAAGGCAGTTAACCCACTGTTCCTAAGCCATCATTGAAAATAAGAATTTGTTCTTAACTGACTTGCCGAGTAAAAAACTTAAAATTAATAAAAAGTCAGGTTGTGTCGACGACCGGCTCCCTCCTAGTCAGGTTGTGTCGATGACCGGCTCCCTCCTAGTCAGGTTGTGTCGATGACCGGCTCCCTCCTAGTCAGGTTGTGTCGATGACCGACCAGGTTGTGTCTGACCGGCTCCATCCTAGTCAGGTTGTGTCGATGACCGTCAGGTTGTGTCGAACTCCGGCTCTCCTAGTCAGGTTGTGTCGATGACCGGCTCCCTCCTAGTCAGGTTGTGTCGATGACCGGCTCCTCCTAGTCAGGTTGTGTCGATGACCGGCTCCCTCCTCGTCAGTTCCAGTCAGGTTGTGTCGATGACCGGCTCCATCTAGTCAGGTTGTGTCGATGACCATGATGCAACTCACTGACTAAACGCAAGCATTTTTGACTGCACAGTATGGGAATAAAGACAATTAGAATTTAAATGTTGTCAAGAAATACTGGAGTGATGTGAGATTGTTAATAAAATTGATTATAGACCAATTATACTGTTTTCGTGTGTGTATAAACAAACATCTGCAACAATTATCATATTACATGCATTTTTTTCCCACTTGAAAAAACAGCAGACTAAATTTTGGCTCCATCTAGTCAGGTTGTGTCGATGACCGGCTCCCTCCTAGTCAGGTTGTGTCGATGACCGGCTCCCTCCTAGTCAGGTTGTGTCGATGACCAACTCCATCCAGTCAGGTTGTGTCGATGACCGGCTCCATCTAGTCAGGTTGTGTCGATGACCGGGTTGTGTCGATGACCGGCTCCATCTAGTCAGGTTGTGTCGATTATCAGATTGACGAATGCCTCCCTCTCGTCACTAGTGTGTCTTATTTATTTAATCAAACAGCGTGCTTAAAGCATCATATGTTCAGTACATATAGATTTTATAAAAACAAGTGGGGCGATTGGTAGAAATTACAGATGACTCTTGGTTGACCGTGGATCAAATCCAGGCTGTATCATAACCGGCCGTGATTGGGAGTCCCATAGGGCGGCGCACAATTGGCCCAGCGTCGTCCAGGGTACGCAGTCATTGTAAATAAGATTTTGTTCTTAACTGATTTGCCTAGTTAAATAAAGGTTACATTTAAATAATTTTAAAAAAGTGATTCATGACAAACCACATTTTACAAATCCGTCAAGGCACCAAAACAAAGGTTTCAAACCAATTCATGAATGTAATTGAATCTAGGTATGTCTTGCCTTTAATGTAAGGCCATGAAAAAAAAATGGCTGACAATGACTTATCAACAGCTCTAATAATTTGCTCTCACAGGAAATCTACACTGGCAATTATAGAATATACTATGAACCTCAAAATCTGTTTAAAACAATAATTTTGACCTCATGGATGGCCAGTCCTTGTATTCATAGTGTAGTGAATCCAGGGGGAGGCCCTGGGCTGAACTCAAACCTGGGTCCAGCAACTGTCAAGCCAATACCTTAGAACTGTTAGGCCAAGATTTCTGAACTTCTTGACGAGGTCGCTGGGTGTTGGGTTACGGTTGCTACAATAGCCTTCTCTAAGAATGTGAGAGTGGAAACACTTCTCCTTCCCCCATCCCTCAGCAGTTAACCGAACCCAGCCTCTGGGCAGCCATTTTGTTGCGGTTTAACAAACCCACACAACCCAGCAATCTGTAGTTCAAACAATAACAAATTGGTCATTCCACCACTACTATCCTATATTTGTGTTGGACAAGTTTGCTCACCACCAGAAAACAACTTCCATTTTACATTATAATCAACTACAATGCTTCACATTCTCCAATATAAACAGTGTCTACTGGCTATCAACAATTAAAAACAAGAAAAACGTATTTCTAAATAATAATATACAATCGTATCTTTTCTCATTTTTCTTTCTATAGAATCCTAAAACTCACTAGCTTCTAGAACTCTCGTCCCCTTGGAACGAGCCCAAACAAAACTAAATCTCCAATACAGGAAAAACGTGCAGTCAAAATAAATTCCATGGCAACTCACTGACTAAACGCAAGCATTTTTGACTGCCCAGTATGGGAATAAAGACAATTAGAATTTAAATGTTGTCAAGAAATACTGGAGTGATGTCAGATTGTTAATAAAATTGATTATAGACCAATTATACTGTTTTCGTGTGTGTATAAACACAAACATCTGCAACAATTATCATATTACATGCATTTTTTTCCCACTTGAAGAAAACAGCAGACTAAATTTTGAAGTGCTGCATGTTGATTAAAGTGGGTCACCAACGCAGTAAGTGTAACACAGCTCTTTTTTTTGTTCGTCACTTTGTTTAATAATACTCTTTCAATTCAGAGCCTGGATTTCCACTGAGGTTAATATCCATATCATGCTGCAATCAATTGAACAGGGTAAACGATAAGGTAGAACATCATTAAAAAACTCTTACGACAATGTTAAAACATTCTACATTGTGACATCATTAAAACACTCCTACGACAATGTTAAAACATTCTACATTGTGACATCATTAAAACACTCCTACAACAATGTTAAAACATTTTACATTGTGACATTATTTCAGTGATATCATGTAACAACTTTTCTTCATGTATGTATTTTCTGATGTTTGATCAGAGATCTTTTATCAGAGTATCTCTTGTCACATTGATCACAACTATGAGGCTTCTCTCCTGTGTGTGTTCTCTGGTGTGCAGTCAGCTGGCTAGATGTAGGAAAACTCTTCTCACATTGATCACAGCTATAAGGCTTCTCTCCTGTGTGTGTTCTCTGGTGTGCAGTCAGCTGGCGAGATGTAGGAAAACTCTTCTCACATTGATCACAGCTATAAGGCGTCTCTCCTGTGTGTGTTCTCTGGTGTTGAGTCAGATGGCTAGCTTGAACAAAACTCCTCCCACATTGATCACAGATATAAGGTTTCTCTCCTGTGTGTTTTCTCTGGTGTAATGTCAGACCGCTAGATGTAGTAAAACTCCTCCCACATTGACCACAGCTATAAGGTTTTTCTCCTGTGTGTGTTCTCTGGTGTACTGTCAGAACGCTAGATGTAGTAAAACCCTCCCACATTGATCACAGATATAAGGCTTCTCTCCTGTGTGTGTTCTCTGGTGTTGAGTCAGATGGCTAGCTTGAACAAAACTCCTCCCACATTGATCACAGATATAAGGTTTCTCTCCTGTGTGTGTTCTCTGGTGTTGAGTCAGATGGCTAGCTTGAACAAAACTCCTCCCACATTGATCACAGATATAAGGTTTCTCTCCTGTGTGTTTTCTCTGGTGTAATGTCAGACCGCTAGATGTAGTAAAACTCCTCCCACATTGACCACAGCTATAAGGTTTCTCTCCTGTGTGTTTTCTCTGGTGTAATGTCAGAACGCTAGATGTAGTAAAACTCCTCCCACATTGACCACAGCTATAAGGTTTTTCTCCTGTGTGTGTTCTCTGGTGTACTGTCAGAATGCTAGATGTAGGAAAACTCTTCTCACATTGATCACAGCTATAAGGTTTCTCTCCTGTGTGTGTTCTCTGGTGTATTTTAAGTTCTGATGAAGATTTGCAACCTTTCCCACAGTCAGAGCAGCAATGAGATTTCTTCCCTGTGGGTCTCCGCTGGTGTTTCTTGAGGTGTTTTGAAGTGGAGAGACTCTTCTCTGCCTCTTCAGCATCATGAGGTTGTTGAGGCCCCCAGAGGATCCAGGATTGTCACGTCTCTCTCCTGTGTAAACAAAAAGTCAGACAGGTGGTTTAAGGCCCACAACAGCAAAAATACACTGTAAAAGGGTGATGCCAACAGCGTAGCCATTATGTTGTTCAAACAATGATGTCTGGAATGAATGTGAATTATTTGACATTTGTCTTAAGACAGTCAAGTGAACAGTGATCTTTTGTCTTGTTTTCCCATTAGTAGTTACATCGATGATTGTACGCAAGAAATACGTTTTTAAAGTTGTTGTAATCCTAAGCAGTGTGCCAGACAACTTTTGGTCTCCAATATAGGCACCTTTCAGTAAGTCTATGGTTGTTGTTAGGTGAAGTTATGAGTCTACAGTAAGTCTATGGTATTGGGATAACTAGCAGTTTCCGCATTAGCATGGAGGAGTTTCTGCAACCAAATTGCGTTTTAGCAAACAGAGGGCGATGCAGAAAGCGATGCACCTATTTGGGGATGTCTGATAGTATTTACGCACCACCACTAATGATTTGTGGAGCTTCTCAAAGTAATTTTCTCTTCACCTCAAACAGCAAGTAAACAAAGTCTTACAAATACTTTGAGGAACTATTGATTAAAGTAAAATATGTTCAGCTCTCACTCTTGATAACCACTCGACAGGAAAGGGAAAAATGTAATGCTCTGCTCTGATCCAGTGGAAATATCATACAATACCTGATTACTTCTTGTCCCTTTCACAAATAGCTTACAGCTTAGTCTGTCCCAAACTCTCTGCTGCGGGAAACGGAGAGCCCAGAATATTTTATACAATGTTGCTATCATGTTTCAGACTGACCTAGGTGATAGAACTTTAAACAGTGTATCAACTATGAAGACAGGCCATGCTCAGTCAATGTGATTTATTTTTATCTGGATATTTTCTAGATGTTTTTATTTGTTGGCTTTAGGTAGGCTATTTTTACATAGTTGGCAATGGCAATAAAATATTATATACATCTAAATGTTTATTTCTATTTATTTAGAACATAGATTAGTCACAGAATGATTTTGAGATGCGATTATAAAATAAATTGTTCCAGTAAAATGTGAATATGAAAATCATAACTGGCAAAAGATCAGTAGAAATGGTCAGATAAATTTGCACTCCAAATGGAAAAGGTTGCCGGCTGCTGTTGTAGCCTATTACTGGAAACTTCAGGAGCATAACGTCAGAATTTACGAAGGCCAATAGCAGCGGGAGGAGGAATAGTTCTCTTCTTCTTATGGTTAAGCTATCTTGATCTCTGGTTCCCTCGAGTCATTTGTGTGTCGCAATTATTTAGTAAAAACAGGTGATTAATATGTTGATTTTGTAAAAAATATTTGCTGCTCTGTGGTGTGTAATGAGGAGCAACCAGACACTTGGACGCATTTATGAAATTGCTTATTCCAGTTACTAATAAGCATGCACCCATTAAGAAAAGGACTGTAAAAGCTGTTAAATCCAGTGGAATGATGAGGAATTGAAAAATGGCATGGTTGAGAAGGATGAGGCAAAAGGAATGGCAAATAAGTCTGGCTGTACAACCGATTGACAAACGTCCTGCAAATTGAGAAATCATGTGACTAAACTGAATAAAAAGAAGAAAAACGACAAAGATAAATGACAAAGTATGATAGTAAAAAGCTTTTGAGAACCTTACATACAATTATAGGAAAAAAGGCTCCATGATTAACTGAATCAGATGGCTCATTCATCAAAGCCCACAACTATCATGATTTTTTTCATTGGCAAGATTAGCAAACTTAGGCATGATATACCAGCAGCGAATGCTGACACTGACAACACTTCCAAGTATATCTGACCAAATTATGAAAGACAAACATTGTCATTTAGAATTCCGTAAAGTCAGTGTGGAAGAGGTGAACAAAATTGTTGTCCATCAACAATGACAAGCCACCGGGGTCTGACAATCTAGATGGAAAATTACTGAGGATAATAGTGGACGATATTGCCACTCCTATTTTCCGTATCTTTAATTTAAGCCTACGAGAGAGAGTGTCCCCCCAGGCCTGGAGGGAAGCTCCAGTCATTCAATATGTCCTATGCTCTGCATAGTTAGCTCCAGGTAAAATGTTGCCCTTATTCAGCCATTCTGTGACCAAAAACAAGCTACGTATGGACAGTAGCAAAATAAACTGACTCTGGAAATAACAAAGCGCCTCTTAACCTAGCTGGAAATGGGACAAACGGACCCCCTTCTGTGGTAACAGACTGGGACGATTTGTAATCAACTCTAATTCCCAGGAACGGGGTTCATATGAACCACAGAGACTGTGTGGGATAATAACATGGCCGTGTCCAACCCTGCTTGTTTCCTCGACTCAGCTACCAACCACAAATCTCCAACAGGGCCCTTTACCTGTATCAATAGACACTTCATAGTGAGCTACAGGTAGCAATCAGCAATGAATCCCAATAATGAGCCACCTATGGGAGGGGTATCACCTTGTGGACAAATATCTCAATTTATTACTGCTACCCTGGCGAGATTGATATACCCCTTGAACATCGGCTCCAACCCTCGTCGGATGTGGCAGGGCTTGCAAATTATTGCAAACTGCAAAGGGAAGCACAGGGGGTAGCTGCCTAGTGACACGAGCCTACCAGACGAGCAACATTACTTCTATGCTCGCGTCGAAGAAAGTAACACTGAAACATGCATGAGAGCATCAGCTGTTCCAGACGACTTTGTGATCACGCTCTACGCAGCCGATGTGAGTAAGACCTTGAACAGGTTAACATTCACAAGGCCGCAGGGCCAGACGGATTACCAGGATGTGTACTCCAAGCATGCGCTGACCAACTGGCAATGGTCTTCACTGACATTTTCATCCCCTGTCTGAGTCGAATACCAATATGCTTGAAGCAGAAAACCATCGTCCCTGTGCACAAGAACACTAAGGTAATCTGCCTAAATGACTACCGACCCGTAACACTCACGTCTGTAGCCATGAAGTGATTTGAAAGGCTGGTCGTGGCTCACAACACCATTATCCCTTTATCACCATAAACCCACTCCAATTTGCATACCGCCCCAACAGATCTACAGATGATGCAATCTCTATTGCACTCCACACTGCCCTTTCCCACCTGGGCAAAAGGAACACCCATGTGAGAATGCTATTCATCGACTCCATCCAGCAGGTATCCTATGTGGAGGCAGTGAAAATAGCTGAAGGAGTAGAGAGGAGAAGGTAGTGGATGTCCCAGTCTGCAGTGAAGCCATGCAGGAGAAGGATCCCAACACACTAATAGTGAACAAGGTGGACATTGTTGTGTTTATAGCGCATGTGATAAATTGCATTAATAAATTATTAGCAACCTTCGTCTAAAACTAGCAGTTTCCGCATTAGCTTGGAGGAGTTTCTACAACAAAATTGTGTTTGCATTGCCCTCACTGCCACACTGATAAATTGCATTAATACTAAACTAATAAAACATCTAAGAAGCTAGACATCATTGTGAAGGCGGCAAATAGATTTCTGGATCTCCAGGACTTCAGACAAAATGTTACAGGGAGAACTGAATGAAGACGTTCCAGCCCTCTCAGGTTCATGAAACTGTGTGGGGATCTGAATAGTACCATTTTTGTTTTAAATTCAGGGTAATGGAGTGAATTTGGTTCGTGTTTATTTTAGGTAATTAGTATGATCTGTTAATCCCATTTTGGTTACTGTAGGTGGCAGCAATACACCTGATGAGTGTAGTCTGACAAACCTCAGCGAAGAAGACATGGTAGGAACCAAAGTGATGGTCAGTATTTCCAGTTGATCCTAATTAGATGTTACATTACATGTTTTCTTACTTCATGTAGCTGGCTAGCAAGCCAACATATTCATACTTCGCCTACTCCTCTCTGATAAGATACCGTTGCACAAACATGCTTATCTAGTCCTACAACAGCACTGGTACCAGGCAGTATTAGCTAGCTACGTTTGCTCTTACTCTTAATACATTTAGCACGCTAGCTCGCCCACTAACTAGCGATTAGCAGCTAACATTATTTAAGCAACACCTTGCTAAGAAAAGACAATCTTTCGCCTTTTTTTTTGCTCAACATTCTTAATATTTGTCATAATTATTTAAAGCAGTTCATTTGTATCCGCTCTAGTTGGACTTTTTCCACCACTATTTTCCACCATTTTCTTCAAATCTGAAAATGATGTGAAGCCACGCCCATTTACGGAAGAATTGCATTATGGGCCCTAAAGTACTGCGTGTATATGTCATATTTTGGCGAATGTAGTACGACATCCGGGAACTTTTGGCATACTAACTACATCATACTATAATAAGCAAACTATATACTCCATTAACATCAAATAGAATACTCAAACTAACTGTACTAACACAGCTCAGATCTCTGGGCAGCCATTTTGTTTGTTAAAAAACTAGGTTGCCTCTTTTAAAAAAGCCACACAAGCAATCTGCAGTTCAACCAATAACAAAGCTGTAATTACACCACTGTTTTGGTAATAGGATGGATGGGGCTGGAGAACTGTAACTACTCTCAAATTCATAGACAGGATGCAAGGACTGACCATCCATGATATCAACATTATGTTGAGGCTATACAGTGTTAGTTTACATGGTTTCTAAACATTGGATTAAAAAAAGCTTATTTGTGGTTCTGATGGGGTAAACAGTTGAACTAAGCTCATGAGGCATGCGTTATATTCTTCAAGAATCAATGCCTATAAATAAATAATTTAAAAGTCAAAATATGGATGTAGCAATTGCAAATGTCCCCTTTAACACCACACATCAGTTCAACATCCAACCGCAGAGTTTGTGCTTCTGTTTTTAAGACAGTACTTACTAGTGTTAATCAGGGCCCGTTCATCGTTAGAACCATCGGACGCCTTAAGATGCGCTTGGGAAACCGGGCCCAGATATCCAGTTTCCTCCTCTTCTTCATTTTCCGATGTGACAGTCACCTCCCCCTCCTCTTCGTTCACTGAAACGTCGTCGTCGTCCTCCTCTTTATTAACTCTGAACGAGTCTCCCTCTTCTTTAACTGAGACGTCATTCTCTTCATTCACGGTAACAGCCTCATCCTCCATCTCTTTCACGAGAGCTTCTTTCTCCATCCAACAGACCGCCTCTTCTTCAGCATGAACGGGGTTAAGTTTGAGACTGGAGCTATGAAGCATGTACTGAAGTCGCAAAGCGGTATTATGCAAAGCAGTGTCACTTTATCAGCAGCACGTGATCAATGACGTTTGAAGAATCATTTCGTCGAACACCTGATTGGTATTGATTAATTTGGGCTCGCCACGCTGTTTCGGCAAATTGTCCACTGATATTGGCGTAATTTCTCACCCCTTTTGGCTGTATGAAAGTTAATTTCCCCTCCGGCACATGCATTTGTTCTTTGATATTATGAAGGTAATTTGTGTCAAATATACTTTTCCCCACTGTTTACCTCTCCACCACACCTTCAGCAGGCTGGAAAAGTGGGATTGATCCATTTGTTTGTTTCAATTTTCAGAAGTTGAATCATTTGATACTGATTGTCGTAGAGGGACCAGGAATCTGATGATTGGTCAGTCATTGGGTTCATATGTTGAAATCAAATCAAGCTTTATTTATACAGCACATTTCAGACATGGATGCAACACAATGGATTCACAAGAAAAAACAATGAAAATAAACAAACAAAATTAGTACACAAACATAAGAGTATAAAAAACAATATATAATATAAAAAAACTGAATAATAACTGAAAGACTATTGAACATTAAGGAAATTCCATTGATTAAAATATTAATTGGATGCAACATCCAACCCAAAATATAAGCTTGTTTTTTAGGAGGGGCTCTGAAAGACACTATGGGGGTGTCCACTGGAAGTTGACTAGTAACAACAACTGGGACATAAGACACCCACCATGAGACCCATGAAATCTGCCCAAGAAGAGGGAAAAACCCACACCAAACTTAAAGACCGGAAGCAAACGAAAAAGGTGGTGGTTAAAATAATTTATTACAATCAATACCATTCATACTATTACAAAATCATAATTCTCATTCATTCATTCTATTAACAAAAACAAACCTCAGGGGAGCATCGTCCCTCCCCGTCATACCTAACCAATACCTAACCCTTTCCCCATCTCCCCTTCCCTAATCTATCCCCTTCCAAACTCACTCTAACACTCCCAGCCCTAAACCCCCTTTCCACCTCTCCCGTGCCGCATGCTTCCCCCACTTCCTCTCCTCCCTCTTCATCCTCCCCCTCAAATCACCTTCCACCCTTCTCACTATCCCTTCCACCCCCCAATCTCTCCCTGTCTTGACTAAATTCTTCCTGGCTTCCCACAGTCCCTTTTTAAAGAGACTCATGAGAAGCCAGAGCAGAAACCTGTCCCTATCCGTTCCCTTTGCTCTCCCTACGCCTCTCTCTAGCCTAGCCCATGTCAAAACAAAATCACTCCTAACCACACCTAGCATCACCCGTGCCCTAGCCCAGACTAGTCCGGCAAAGGCACAGTCCCAGAAGGCATGGCGCACAGTCTCCTCCCTGCCACAAGCAGATCTTGGACAGGTGGGGATCGCACCACACTATACCGGTACAAGATGGAAAATACCAGCAAGCACTTATGGAGGCCCAACCAATTCAGGTCCTTGAGCCCGTTGTCCAGGCCCCGCGCCTGCACTCCCTCCCAGACCACTGACAAGATGGACAAGCCAGCACAGGTGTAACACATACTGACTAACCAGGTGACACCAATCAGTGCACCCTACCTGCTAACGAGCTATACCTGCTAAAGTACAACCTCAAAACATAAATGGAAAGACCAAAGCCTGTAACACCTTCCCCCTGTAGACAACAAATATATCCTATATTTCTGTTGGACATGTTCTCACCCCCAACAGAAAACTTCCATTTCACATAATCAACAACAATGCTTCTACCAAATAAACATGGTGTATGGCTGTCAACAATTAAAAACAAGACAAAAACACATTTCTAAATAATATACAATAGTATTATTTTTTTAAATAATTTCTTTCAATAGAATCCTAAAACCCACTTGCTTCTAGAACTCTCGTCCCCTTGGAACGAGCCCAAACAAAACTAATCTCCAATACGGAAAAACATGCAGTCAAAACAAATTGTGATCCATGGCAACGCACTGGCTAAATGCAAAACTGGTTGACTGCCCACCCTTGAGACAATCAGCAACCAACTCCTGCAATATCCGTAGTAACTTTCCACCTTACTTCTCGCTCTCTTTTTAGGGTTCACTCGATGGGCATGTTGTTGGATCGGGCCCAGTCCCCAATGTCATGCATTTGGGTTAGCACATCTGAGAATGAATCCTGAAATTCTAAAAGCACTTACTGGTGAGGCATGGAATAATAAAACATATTTTGTCAGGCTGAATGTTTGAAATATGAGTAGGTGATTTGAGTCATGCGCCTTCAGTAGTGGAACAAAGACAATTAGCATTTGAATGTTGTCAAGAAATACTGGAGTGATGTCAGATTGTTAATAAAATTGATTATAGACCAATTTATTATACTGCTTTCATGTGTGAAAATACAAACATCTGCAACAATTATTATATTCCATGTATTTTTTTAAACAAGCAGCTTTTTCCAATTAGTAGAAAACAGCTAGCTACATTTTGAAGTGCTGCATTTCGATTTGTGGGTCACCAACTCAGTAAGTGTAACACAGCTCTCTTTTTGTTACTCACTTTTTGTTAAATAATATTTCAATTCAGAGCCTGGATTTTCCCCTGAGGCTAATATCCATATCATGCTGCAATCAATTGAACAGGGCAAACGATAAGGTCATCATTAAAATACTCCTACTACAATGTTAAAACATTCTACATTGTGACATCATTAAAATACTCCTACTACAATGTTAAAACATTCTACATTGTGACATCATTAAAATACTCCTACTACAATGTTTTTTTAAAAGTTCTACATTCTGACATTATTTCATTGATATCTTGAAACAACTTCTTCATGTATGTATTTTCTGATGTTTGATCAGAGATCTTTTATCAGAGTATCTCTTCCCACATTGATCACAGCTATAAGGCTTCTCTCCTGTGTGTGTTCTGTGGTGTGAAGTCAGTTGGCTAGATTTAACAAAACTCCTCCCACATTGATCACAGCTATAAGGTTTCTCTCCTGTGTGTGTTCTCTGGTGTAATGTCAGACCGCTAGATGTAGTAAAAGTCCTCCCACATTGATCACAGCTATAAGGTTTCTCTCCTGTGTGTGTTCTGTGGTGTGAAGTCAGCTGGCTAGATTGAACAAAACTCCTCCCACATTGATCACAGCTATAAGGTTTCTCTCCTGTGTGTGTTCTCTGGTGTACTGTCAGATGGCTAGATTGAACAAAACTCCTCCCACATTGATCACAGCTATAAGATTTCTCTCCTGTGTGTGTTCTCTGGTGTACTGTCAGATGGCTAGATTGACCAAAACTCCTCCCACATTGATCACAGATATAAGGTTTCTCTCCTTTGTGTGTTCTCTGGTGTACTGTCAGATGGCTAGATTGAACAAAACTCCTCCCACATTGATCACAGCTATAAGGTTTCTCTCCTGTGTGTGTTCTCTGGTGTAATGTCAGACCGCTAGATGAAGTAAAAGTCCTCCCACATTGACAACAGATATAAGGTTTCTCTCCTGTGTGTGTTCTCTGGTGTAATGTCAGACCGCTAGATGTGCTAAAACTCCTCCCACATTGATCACAGCTATAAGGTTTCTCTCCTGTGTGTGTTCTCTGGTGTATTTTAAGTTCTGATGAAGATTTGCAACCTTTCCCACAGTCAGAGCAGCAATGAGATTTATTCCCTGTGGGTCTCTGCTGGTGTTTCTTGAGGTGTTTTGATGTGGAGAGACTCTTCTCTGCCCTGTCAGCATCATGAGGTTGTTGAGGCCCCCCAGAGGATCCAGGATTGTCACGTCTCTCTCCTGTGTCAACAAAAAGTAGGACAGGTGGTTTAAGGCCCACAACAGCAAAAATACACTGTAAAAAGGTGATGCCAACAGCGTAGCCATTATGTTGTACAAACAATGATGTCTGTAATGAATGTTAATTATTTGACATTTGTCTTAAGACAGTCAAGTGAACAACAATAGTCATATTTTGTCTGGTTTTCCCATTAGTAGTAACATCGACGATTTTATGCAAGAAATAAGATTTTAAAATTGTTGAAATCCGAAGCAGTGTGCCAGACAACTTTTGGTCTCCAATATAGGCACCTTTCTGGAGGTCTATGTTAGGTGAAGTTATGGGTCCTTCAGTAGGTCTATGGTATAACTAGCGGTTTCCGCATTAGCATGGAGGAGTTTCTGCAACCAAATTGCATTTTATCGAACAGAGGGCAGAGAGCGATGCACCTATTTGGGGATGTCTGATAGTATTTACGCACCACCACTAATGATTTGTGGAGCTATTCGAAGTAATGTTTTCACCTCAAACAGCAAGTAAACAAAGTCTTACAAATGCTTTGAGGAACTATTGATTAGAGTAAAATATTTCCAGCTCTCACTCTTGATAACCACTCGACAGGAAAGGGAAAATGTAATGCTCTGCTCTGATCCAGTGAAAATATCATACAATACCTGATTACTTCTTATCCCTTTCACAAATAGCTTAAAGCTGTGTCTGTCCCAAACTATTTCATACAATGTTGCTATCACATTTCAGACAGACCGAGGTGACAGAACTTTAAACAGTGTATCAACTATGTAGACAGCCCATGCGCAGCCAATGTGATTTATTTTTATCTGGATATTTTCTAGATGTTTTTGTTTGTTGGCTTTATGTAGGCTATTTTTACATAGTTGGCAATGGCAGTAAACATTGTTTAGATTTATATAATTTTCATTTCTATTTATATAGAATATAGATTAATCACAGACAATGATTTTGAAATACGATTAAAAATTAAATTAAACTGTTCCAGTAAAATGTGAATATGAAAATCATAACTGGCACCAGATCAGTAGAAATGGTCAGATAAATTTGCACTCCAAATGGAAAAGGTTGCCGGCTGCTGTTGTAGCCTATTACTGGAAACTTCAGGAGCATAACGTCAGAATTTACGAAGGCCAGCAGCAGCGGGATGAGGAAGAGTTTTTTTCTTATGGTTAGGCTATATTGATCTCTGGTTCCCTCAAGTCATTTGTGTGTCTCAATTATTTAATAAAACATGTGATTCCTATGTTGACGATGTAAAGAATATTTGCTGCTCTGTGGTGTGTAATGAGGAGCAACCAGACGCTGCACACACTTAACGAAATTGCTTATTCCAGTTACTAATAAGCATGCACCCATTAAGAAAATGACTGTACAAGCTGTTAAATCCCAGTAGAATGATTAGGAATTGAAAAACTGTGTGGTTGAGAAGGATGAGGCAAAAGGAATGGCAAATAAGTCTGGCTGTACAACCGATTGGCAAACATCCTGCAAATTGAGAAATCATGTGACAAACTGAATAAAAAGAAAGACAATGAAACAAAGAAATGACAAAGAATTATAGTAAAAAGCTTTTGAGAACCTTACATACAATGTTGGGAAAAAATTAACTGAATCTGATGGCTCATTCATCAAAGCCCACTACTTATGATTTTTTTCAGTGGCAAGATTAGCAAACGTAGGCATGTCAGAGCAGCAACAAACACTGACAACACTTCCAAGTATATCTGACCAAATTATGAAAGACAAGCCTTGTAATTTAGAATTCCGTGTGGAAGAGGTGAAAAAATTGTTGTCTATCAACAATGACAAGCCACCGGGGTCTGACAATCTAGATGGAAAATTACTGAGGATAATAGTGGACGATATTGCCACTCCTATTTTCCTTATCTTTAATGTAAACCTACTCGAGAGTGTGTGCCCTCAGGCCTGGAGGGAAGCTAAAGTCATTTGACATTTGACATTGGCTCCAGGAAAAATGTTACACTCATTTCAGCCATTTTGTGACCAAAAACAAGCTACATATGGACAGTACCAAAATAAACTGACTCTGGAAATGACAAAGCGCCTCTTAACGCCTCTTAACCTTGCTGGAAACGGGACAAACGGACCCCTTCTGTGGAAACAGACTGGGACGATTTCTAATCAAAAAGAATTCCCAGGAACGGGGTTCATACGGACCACAGAGACTGTGTGGGATAATAACATGGCCTTGTCCAACTCTGCTTGTTCCCTCGACTCAGCTACCAACCACCAATCTCCAACAGGGCCCGTTACCTGTATCAATAGTTCATAGTGAGCTACAGGTAGGAATCAGCAATGAATCCCAATAATGAGCCAACTATGGGAGGGGTAACAAATATTTGTGGACAAATCTCAACGTATTACTGCTACCCTGGGGAGATCGCTATACCCCTGTAACATCGGCTCCAACCCTCGTCGGATGTGGCAGGCTTGTCACAGACTACAAAGGGAAGCACAGCCGATAGCTGCCCAGTGACACAAGCCTACAAGACGAGCAAAATAACTTCTATGCTCGCGTCAAGGTAAGTAACACTGAAACATGCATGAGAGCATCAGCTGTTTCGGACGACTTTGGTATCACGCTCTCCGCAGCCGATGTGAGTAAGACCTTTAAACAGTTTAACATTCACAAGGCCGCAGGGCCAGACGGATTACCAGGACGTGTACTCCAAGCATGCGCTGACCAACTGGCAAGGGTCTTCACTGACATTTTCATCCCCTGTCTGAGTCTGTAATACCAACATGTTTCAAGCAGACCACCACAGTGTTCTTGGGCAAAGGGACTAAGGCAACCTGCCTAAATGACTACCGGCTCATAGCACACACCTCTGTAGCCATGAAGTGCTTTGAAAGGCTGGTCATGGCTCACATCAACACCATTATCCCAGAAACCCTAGACCCACTCCAATTTGCATACCGCCCCAACAGATCCACAGATGATGCAATCTCATTTTGCACGCCACACTGCCCTTTCCCACCTGGACAAAAGGAACACCTATGTGAGAATGCTGTTCATTGACTACAGCTCAGCGTCCAACAGCATAGTCCTTCAAAGCGCATCACTAAGCGAAGGATCCTGGAACGAAACACTGAGCACGCCCCCATTCTCATCGAAGGGGTTGTAGTGGAGCAGGTTGAGAGCTTCAAGTTCCTTGGTATCCACATCCTTTGTGTCCACATTATAGGCTTAGTTAACTGGTGAACTGTTGAAGTCATGAAAACATAATGACGATTCTAATTCTAGATTTGGAATAGAATGTGCAGCACCTTTAATATATTGTTGTTTGACATGACTACCAATTAATATAACAGGGAGGAATTACTGACAGAGTAGAAGCATGGTGGAGACATCCAAGAGAGGAAAATCAGGAAGAGGAATGACAGCAAGTAGTGCAGACGAAAGGGTTAACAAGTTGGTGAAACAACCAATGTGCTGGAATGGAAACAATATTGGTGCTACTTTGAGAACACAAACTCTCACATCTTTCACAGCACAGAGCGAGGGAGTCTGGGGGATGACTGGAGGAGCAATGGAGGAAGCATTGAGGGATTATCTTGGCGTGAGTACAGTTGGTGAGACTGAGTGGACGATGGTGAAGAACAGTGGAGTGAAAAGGGCTAAAGTTAGCAATGAACAACAGTTTAGGGTCGGAGTGGGAATCATCAGCAAGGATGTTTTTGTGGGTGACCTGTTAACGGTCTCAAAGATGGTGAAGGATGAATTGGGTAAAATGGAATCGGTTCGAGTGACCAGGAGTGGTATGATGCCGCTTGTGTGTCAACAGCGCAAAAGGAGAAAGCTATGTGTGGTTTAGATTAAACATTTGAGGTAGGTGGATTAAAAATGAATGATAGACGGAAGGTTTTACTGTGGTTTGGTGAAGTGGTTCTCCCATCTTGTGTAAAACCTGGGTAAGTGAGATATACAGAAGCCGCTGCAGAGTTACAATTGTAAAAAAGGTTGAACATGTGGCAAGTGCTTGTCGAAGGAATGAATAAGTCATTGTCAGTCAGATGAAGCATGTTGTAATTGTGATGGGAATCACGTTCCCCAGTTCCCGGAGTGCCCTGTACGGATGAAGGAGGTCGTAGTAGCTTGGATGATCAGGTCCATCCAGCAGGTGTCCTTCGTGGAGGCAGTGAAAATAGCCGAAAGAGTAGAGAGGAGAAGGTAGTTCATGTCCCTTAATCTGCAGTGTAGCCATGCAGGAGAAGGATACCAACAGACAAATAGTGAAAGAGGTGGACTTTGTGTTTATAGAGCAAGTGATAAATTGCATTAATAAATTATTAGTAACCTTCGTCCAAAAGAAGCAGGTTCCAAAATTGCGTTTGCATTGCCCTCACTGCCGCAGTGATAAATTGCATTAATAATAAACTAATAAGGCATCTAAGAAGCTAGACATCATGGTGAAGGTGGCAAATAGATTTCTGCAGACAAAATGTTACAGGGAGTACAGAATGAAGAACCCCCCCCCCCCCTTCCAGATTCCTGAACCTGTGTAGGGATCTGAATAGTACCATTTTAGTTTGAAATTCAGGGTACTGGAGTGAACTTGGTAAGTGTTTATTTTTTATTTTACGTAATTAGTATGATTTGTTAATCCCATTTTTTTGCGTTTTGGTTATTTTTTACAACCTCGTACAGTAAGTGGCAGCAATACACCTGATGAGAGTAGTCTGACAATAAACCCCAGGGAAGAAGACAAAATAGGAACCAAATTGTTGGTCATTGTTTCCAGTTGACCCTAATTACATGTTGTTTTCTTACTTCATGTAGCCTGCTAGCTAACCAACATTATCATACTTCGCTTACTCCTCTCTGATAAGATACCGGTGCACAAACATGCTTTTCTAGGCCTACAACAGCACTGGTACCAGGCAGTATTAGCTAGCTTCGTTTGCTCTGACTCTTAATACATTTAGCAAGCTAGCTAGCCCGCTAACTAGCGATAAGCAGCTAACATTATTTGAGCAACACCTTGCTAAGAAAAGACAATATTTCGCCTTTAATGTAATGGCATGAAAAGAATTGCCAAAATATTACAGACTAAGTACTCAATTAACATCACAAATAGTATGGTCAGTATGAGTATTCTAACCCAGCTAATGACTTATTATTTATCAACAGCTCTTAACAATTTGACCCCAACAGGAAATCTACACTGGCAGTTATAGAAAGACCCATTTATTATATAACCATTGATTCCACTGATTCTTGAAGAATATAACTTAGAAATGCCTCAAATGTTTCAACCGTATCACCCCACCAGAAACCAAAACATAAGCTCGTATAACGCCACTGTTTGTAAACTAATACTATATGGCTGAGGAGTAGGGTCGATCCAAGCGTTCTGACCTCACAATGACAGTAAAGCACCCAAGCTAACTGGCTAACGTTGGATAGCTTGCTAGACACAAATCAGAGAAAACCTCACTCTAACCATTTTACTTGTCCTAGCAGAGCTGAATAGGCTGTTTTCATGTTATCCAGAGCATTGGTGACTAACTGCTGCTGGCAACAAATTAATTTGAGCTTTTTTGCAGTTTACTGACACCGGCCATATTCAATGGGTGTTGAGCGTTATTAAATTCATCAGTTATTCTGCTCTCTGATCAATTTAATAAACATTAGATAGTTAGAATATAGTTACTAAACTGGCAAGTTCAGTGTATAAGTAGCCAACTAACGTTAGGTAGCTAGTTAACATCCCGATACATACTGCTGTAAAGATATGCTATGCGTTTTGTAAGGATAGTGTAGCTAACATAACGTCTAACGTAACTTATTTGAAAAGTCATTACTTTATTACATTGCTCAACATTTGTCATAATTATTTAAAGCAGTTCATTTGTATCTGCTCTCATTGTACTTCGGCTGAATATTTCCCTCCATTTTCTTCAAATCTGAAATCGATGTGAAGTCACGCCCATTTCATGAAGAGTTGCATTATGGGCCCTAGAGTCCTGCGTGTATGTCATATTTTGGCAAATTTAGTACGACATCCGGGAACTTTTGGCATACTAACTACATCATACTTTAATAAGCAAACTATATACTCAATTAACATCACAAATAGTGCAGTTAGTTTGAGTATTCTAACACAGCTCAGGTCTCTGGGCAGCCATTTTTTTTAAACTAGGTTGCCCCTTTAAAAAAGCCACACAACAATCAACCAATCTGCAGTTCAACCAATAACAAAGCTGTAATTACACCACTATTTTGGTAATAAGATGATGGATGGGGCTGGAGAAATGTAACTAATCTCAAATTCATAGACAGGCCTATGGATGCAAGGACTGACCATCCATGATATCAACATTATAGTTTTAACCATGTTGAGGCTATACAGTGTTCGTTTACATTGTTTCTAAACATTGGAGTAAAAAAAAAAAGCTTATTTGGTGATCTGATGGGGTAAACAGTTGAATTAAGCTCATAAGGCATGCGTTATATTCTCCAAGAATCAATGCCTATAAATACATTTAAAAGTCAATATGGATGTAGCAACTGCAAATTTCCCCTTTAACACCACACATCAGTTCAACAAGCGCAGAGTTTGTGCTTCTGTTAAGACAGTACTTACTAGTGTTAATCAGGGCCGGTTCATCGTTAGAACCATCGGACGCCTTAAGATGCGTTTGGGAAACCGGGCCCAGAATTCCAGTTTCCTCCTCTTCTTCATTGTTCGATGAGACAGTCACCTCCCCCTCCTCTTCTTCTTTCACTGAAACGTCGTCGTCCTCCTCTTTCACTCTGAACGGGTCTTCCTCTTCTTTAACCGAGATGTCTTTTTCTTCTTCATTCACGGTAACAGCCTCAACCTCTACTTGTTTTTGTATTGTAACAGCCTCCTCTTCCACGAGAGCTTCTTTCTCCATCCAGCAGACCTCCTCTTCTTCAGCAGGAACGGGGTTAAGTTTGAGACTGGAGCTATGAGGCATGTACTGAAGTCGCAAAGCCGTATAATTCAAAGCAGTGTCCCTTTATCAGCAGCACGTGATCAATGACGTCTGAAGAATCATTTCGTCGAACACCTGATTGGTTTGGTATTGGGTTCGTTCGACATTGCAGCCGACAGTGCAGGTGGCTGCTGATTGACTAATTTACAAATCACTTTGCATCATAAATAACTACTCATTGTTATTTATAAATCAGTCAGCCAGTCACCGTTTACCCACAACGCTGCATGGATTTGATGATCTCGAACACGGCCAGATGACAGTGGACTTCATCTGTAAAAATGTGGCTGTTCTAAATTCTGTGTCGCTCAAAGCTTTGAGTAATGAACCTATTTTTTTAAACAATTATCTGGAAAGAGCCAATGCTTCAGGAAGCGTTGTTTCCCCATCACTACTTTTCAGCATGTTTTCTGTGAATTAGACTTCGGGAGTTTTGTAACTTTTTCCACCTTGGCTTACTGTTTGTTGGGTTCTAATTGGTCTCCAGTCGGCGGTCTCTGCTGACCATAACAGTGCTGGTTGGTTATGCTGTTTCGGCTAATAGCTAGATGGCTAAATAGCTAACGTCAGCTGGCTGGCTAAGATAACTGCATATAGCTAACATTTTTTGATTGGTTAGATGGCATAATGTATTTCCAAAACGTTGGTTTACTTTAATCACTCAAGTCATGAGTGCAAACGATTGGTTTAATTTAAAGTTATACATTTTAAGTTATTTCTGTTGTAGTTAACATCATAGGTAAGGATTGGTTGATTTCCAGTTTTTAAGTATGGTATTTAAGATGATTGATGAGAAACGTATCGTCCAACCATCGGGTAACTTGTTTCATGCACATCAAAGGTGAGGGTGAATTTCAGATGTTCACTGCTTGTATTGATGAAGGAGTGGAATCGATGAAGTTCCTCTGCTGTCCACTGGAATAGAAAGAACACGTCATCAATGAAGACTTTTTCAGAGCCTGATGAGATGCTAGAATGGATTGTTAGGGCTGACAATCACATTCTTCTCGAACAACCCCACATACAGTTACACATAATTAGATGCTATTTTTTTTTAAACTACAATGACCATAATGACATGAGCGCCTCCTTGTCTTGTCTGTGTTTCTTTTACACCTGCTACGTAAAAGAGACTGAAGAATGTGTAACAGTATAGCTTCCGTCCCTCTCCTCGCCCCTACCTGGGCTCGAACCATGGACTCTGAACACATAAACAACTGCTTCCCACGAAACATCGTTACCATCGCTATTAGCGCACACCCCGCTAACTTGCTAGCCATTTCACATCGGTTACAAATGCACAATGGTCAATGCTATCTGGGATTCTTGGGACATCCCTACCCTAAACCCTAACTGAACCATTTTAAATGTAAACTACAATGGGCTAGGGACGTCCCAAGGATGTATCGCTACCTGAAATTACACAATCTAAGTGATTGATAGTTGGTATTCAGCAGTCATAAAGCCTTATTTTAACGAACTACTAAAATTGTGCTTTTGTCAGACAGCAGCTCTACACTATTGAGTGACTGATCCATTCATCCTTCCAACCCTCCTCAGCCTTCCTCCCCTCTGAAGACTTAGTGAGGGTGGAGCTCAGTCAGAGAGCTGTTGAGGGACTGGTTAGGAAGAACACTTCTACAGCCAGAGAGGTGAGAGGTCCCATATGGTTTAGATGGTAAATATTTATGTCCCCTTAGTGGTTCATCACATCAGCAAAAGGTAATATGTTCCATCATCCATGTTTATTTACATTAGTGCAAATTGACCACTGATATTGGTGTAATTTCTCACCCCTTTTGGCTGTATGAAAGTTAATTTCCCCTCAGACACACACATTTGTTCTTTGCTATTATGGTCATTTGTGTAGAATGTACTTTTCCCCACTCATTCACCCCATTTCTTTACGTTGCTTATTTATATTCAGTGGCCTGACTGCATCCAGACTGTCAAAGTCCCATCCTGGTAGATCTGAACCTAATGCAGTTAGGAGTGATCAGATGACAGAAGTCACATTTAGGTGCCAGGTGTAACTGAGGCCATAGACGCTCCATATCCATCTATAAGATTTCTCTCCTGTGTGTGTTCTCTGATGTGATATCAGGCTGGTTGACTGAGTAAAACTCTTCCCACATTGAGTACAGATAAAAGGTTTCTCTCCTGTGTGTGCTCTCCGGTGTATAATCAGACTGCTAGATGTGACAAAACTCTTTCCACATTCATCACAGCTATATGGTTTCTCTCCTGTGTGTGTTCTATAGTGTCGTGTCAGCTTGCTAGACATCGTAAAACTCTTCCCACATTGAGCACAGCTATAAGGTTTCTCTCCCGTGTGTATTCTCTGGTGTGCTTTTAAATGTCCTGAAGAAACAAAACTCTTCCCACAGTCAGAGCAGCAGTGAGTTCTCTTCCCTGTGGGTCTCTGCTGGTGTTTCTTGGGGTGTTTTGATCTGGAGAGACTCTTCTCTGCCTCATCAGCATCATGAGGTTGTTGAGGCTCCCCAGAGGATCCAAGATAGTCACTTCTCTCTCCTGCATGAACAACAATGTCAGGCAGATGGTTAAAGGCCCACAAAATGAGCAAGAATAGTCATATTTTGTGTTGTTTTCACATTAGTAGTAACTGATGATTGTAGGCTAGAAATGAGTTATTCAAGTTGTTGAAATCCTATGCAGTGTGCCAGGTGACTGTTGGTCTCCAATACAGGGCCCATTCTGTGCTAAAATTGTGGCATGAGGTCAATGCACACGCAATTTGGTTGTAGAATCTCCTCCCTGCTAATGAGGAAACCGATTGTTATGGATGTAGTATTTCTCTCTGGAGCAAAAATGGTGAGCAAAGATTTTAGTTTTTCACAATGTATTCTGAATGTGAATGGGGGAAAACTCAGGGAAGTTACCTCCATTTCCAGGTTGCTTATGAGGGCATTTCACACTACTTTGGATTAGAATTGTGAGGCTTGTTTGAAATTTTATGACAAAACATTTTCTATGAATCTGTCAAGGCACCAACTTTGAGAAGGTTTTAAAACAAATGTTTCAAACCGATTCAGGAATGTAATTGAATCTAGGTATGTTTCGTCTTAATATTATACAATGACTTGTCAACAGCTATAACAATTTGACCCTCACAGGAAATCTACACTGGCAATTCTAGAATATACTATAGAGCGTAGAAACCTGGTTAAACTATCATTATGACATCATGGATAAATTCTAGAATATACTATATAGCCTAGAAACCTGGTTAAACTATCATTATGACATCATGGATAAATTCTAGAATATACTATATAGCCTAGAAACCTGGTTAAACTATCATTATGACATCATGGATAAACTCTAGTATATACTATATAGCTCATGACCTCATGGATGAACAGTCTGTGTATTATTTGGGGTTCTGATGGGGTACAACAGTTGAACTAAGCTCATGAGGCATGTGTTATATTCTTCAAGAATCAATGACTATAAATAAATAATTTAAAAGTAAAACAATGGATGTAGCATTGCAAATTTCCCCTTTAACACCAAACATAAGTCCAACAACTGCAGAGTTTGTGCCTCTGTTTTTAAGACCGTACTTACTAGTGTTAATCAGGGCCCGGTTTCTCAAAACCATCTTAAGGCTAAGTACATTGTTAGAACCATTGGACGCCTGAAAATGCGTTTGGGAAACCGGGCCCAGATATCCAGTTTCCTCGTTTCTTCCTCCTCCTTTTTGGATGTGACAGTCACCTCCTCCTCCTCTTTCACTCCAAAAACCGCATCCTCCTCTTTCTCTTCCTCCTCTTCTTTTACTGTAACATCCTCCTCCTCTTTCACTCTGAACCAACCTTCACAATGTGAATAAATGTAGAGCGTTTGTAGACTTCAAGAAAAAATATTAAGTGACAGTTACATCAGTACCTGCTTAAAGACAGTCATATCACAGATGACAGTGCCCACCAAATCTAGGACAAAAGGAATGAATTGTAAACACTAAAGTGTGTTTGTCAAAATAATATTTGAAAATGTCAATTGTTGAACATAATACTTCTAGTTGCTATAGCAACTTACTTAAAAATCATACAGATGTGATTTTCTGGATTTTTGTTTTAGATTCAGTCTCTCACAGTTGAAGTGAACCTATGCTAAAAATTACAGACCTCTATATGCTTTGTAAGTAGGAAAACCGCATCGGCAGGTTATCAAATACTTGTTCTCCCCACTGTATATATTTTTTATGCTTGTAAGACTATTCTTTGACACATTTTCTCTTCTTTGAAATTCTTATAGGACAGAACATGGACACATTGCAATTGGGATCAAGAAGAAGTTACAGATATGTTGTAGGACAGCTGCATTTGAAGTGGCCATTAAACCTACAAAGCAGTTAATACAAACTGAAATCTATTAGCATACAAATGTGTGCAAATGATCTTTTCAGATCTTCTCAGAAATGATTCAAGTGCATGGAATGGATATAGACAAAAAGATAATTCAAGGACTAGCAGAGGTAGAGAGGTGAGGCAGGGGTGAGGACATCATCCCCGAAGGACAATACAGTAGAGGGATTTGCTCTTATTCCTTCCCTTTCTCTAATATATTTTGTAATAAAATTAGCAAGTGTAGTAAGATCAATGCTTTACTAGGACTGGAGACCACAGCAGCGATCCTGCTCTTGCCCTACCTCTTCAATGAGGACCCGAGTGGCCTTTATGTCCGTGACATGGTATGCTTATGCACCATTCATCTGTTTCTTCATAAACATAGGTGTGCATGCTTGTATAAACTACAGCTGAACATTTGTTATGGTCTTTGTTAATTGTATGTGTATTAATCTTTTCTTACTTTTGTTGACACAGATTTCACCGCTCTTCACTCCTTTACTGCATATCGGCGGAAATCCATTTCACCATGAGAGTGAAATCCCGCTGGCCTTTGATGGGGAGAACATCCACGCCCTTGAGGACGTCCCCATGGGACTTGGGGCTCTGTTAGGGCTGTATTTTTTTATTTTCCCTTAAATTTCCCAAAAATGTCAGAAAAACACTTATGTTGTTAAGTTACTGTGTTCTGGGAATAAGAGAAGTTGGGTGAAGTTACCAGGGCCGGTCATAAAGATGGCAAACTTCCAAACATAACTAAGTGAATATGATATACACACTAAAGCTGAAAAATCTGCATTTATTATCAAGTCTACAATGTTGTTAGTTTACCTATGATTCATTTTTAATGTGTTTTTATTGCACATCATTATTTGTATATATTTTTTAAATATCATGTAAAGCACTATGAGGTAAATGTATTATTTATTATGGTCTGACATGTCTGCAGAAATGTTGCAATTTTGTAATCTGTTTTGTTTGGTCAATTTTTTGTAAATATTAATTCACATTTGTTGTGCCACTAAATAAACAATTAAGTCAATATTGTCAATATTATTATATGTTTTTATAATGGAGCGTGGACAGGGAGTTAAAAAATGAACCCCAAAAGGTTCTTTGAGGAACCATGATAAGAGGTTCTTCAAATAACTTTTAGGGGTTCCCCCACGGTTTAAAGGATTCTCCCGGAACCTTTACTTTTTAGAGTGTATATTGATAAAAGTCACGTTGTCCGAGAGACATTTCCATAGTTTTACACAGCCCAATTTGGGATGACTATTTTGGTGCGAAATAGCAGCCACAACAGACAGACCTGATATCGCCCATAATTCGAGTCACATGCTGAGTGGGTATGACCAAAGTTATTCTATTTAGCGACACTTTGTAGTACATTTTTTCACTATAATAAATGTTTGATGCCACATCACTCATTTTCAAAGGGAATTGTTGGTTTTTAGGGGCAGTCGCTTTTTTAGCTTTTTGTCTGAAAGTATTTTCTCAACTGCGATACCGACTCCAGTCAGCAGATGGCGATGTACTTCTTTCAGGTGATTCTGCCACTGTGATGTATAATCTTGTGGACGGTACGCTTCTTCAACATCAACAGCGAGTCACCCACCTTGGTTCACTCTAACTTGATGTAAAAAGGTTTATTCAATAAATATAGCAACTTCTCTCATACTGGGAAGAACCAAAAGTGGAATTTTCAGGCCTTAAGGGCAGTTTTATTTAAAATGTCGTACCCAGATGGAGAAAATCCAGTAAGCGTTTTATAGTTTCATCATTAGGGTAACTTACCCGAGAGTGGACACACTCCCACCAGTTTGAGACAACTGCCCAGACTTTGTAGACTGTTTAATAATACTGAAACCTGTTTATCAAATTTGAGTTGATATGAGTTGTCATCTAGTTCAAAGATTCTAGATATTTAACACTAAATGACCGAAACCAGGGCATAGCTGGCCAGCACATTTAAAATAATAGGAATTCACCACTTCTGAGGGTCAAAACTACACTTAGCGTGTTTCACTCACCTCTTTTTATTTAAACTAGGTTTGAGATGTGGTATCCACTCGGCTCGCTGCCTCTCAGATGAAAGGTGGGTCCATCTGCTCCTTCCCAAAGTGTGGTCTCCCTGAGATCCCAAGTTCGAGGGATCCCTGGTGTACCATTTATCCAGGTCGTCAGGAGAGGTCACCAAGTGAAGATTAACATCACCAAATGTGGTTAATTTCTTTCATATCAAATGAGGAAACAAACTTATCACACAAGTCAGAGTTAATCTTAAACTAAATCTTTATTCACTTAATAAGGGAGCAGGTCAATACAACATACACATATAAAGTGAATCAATTGAGTGCTCTACGATAATGATGGCTGGTCAACAAATCACCCCCAGACTACTCGTTGAGAGCCCTCTGCTGTAAAAACAGTACTTTGTGTAGAGACCAGGATCTGTCCCTGGGGTCATCTCTCCCTGGTACCATATAGAACAGAAACATTAATTCATACTCTGGAATGCGGTCTCTTTAGGTTAGATCACCCAAAAGACATTGTAAATCTCCTGTCAGTGGCATCTCCCAGAGGCCCATCCTCAGTAGAACACAGACACAATAATTCTAAGAACCCTCTATTCTGTTGCATAAAACAAATGGAAAAAGCAAAGTTGAACACCTTAAGAGAATGCTCACCAACAAAAGAAAACAACTTCCATTTCACATTATAATCAACTACAATGCGTCACCTTCACCAATATAAACATGGTGTCTACTGGCAAACATCAATTCAAAACAAGATTTATTTTTATTATTCAAAGATTTCTCTTTCTCTTTCTTCTGTCATGCTCTAGTACATTTGGTTTGGCACATCTGAAAATGTTATCCTGCTTTTAGAATATCAGGGTTCAATGTCAATATAATTGTACCCAAAAAAACTGTCAGTTGGTAGCATGTATAATTCTGATTACTAAATGTTACATGAAATGTAAGTATGAAATATTTGATTGTATAGTCATATTTTCAACGTCTTTTCAATTACATTTTGCTAGGTGGGATAGCTCCAATGTCAAAACACAGTTTTAACGTGTCCAAATCAATAACCAATATGCAGAAACAGTTAAATTGAAAACCTAACATGTGCTTTATACACAAACATCTGACACAATTTTATTTTTTAAACAAGCTCCTTACAAACTGCACAAGCACCAAAAACGCTGTTGTTTTGACAAGTAGCAATAAATCACTGATATCGATTAGGTGGGAAATTAGGTTGTACGTTTTGTTGAAACCAACACAACAAAAAAACATGGAAATGGGAGATATCTTTTACCGCCCTGGTTAGAGGACAACCTGCAGAAGACAGTCAGCTACATGTGTGAGTGAGTGATGATGAGTGATGCATTTAAACATTTAAATGTAGGGTCGCTAAACAATGGAACGCAACACTTATTTGTCATCACGTTGAAATCAATTGCACGAAAAAGGGGAGATGAGATTGCACGTCCTGTTAAAACAGCTCAAAAACCACACAGAATCTGGGAGTAATGTGCACATCACTGGTTAGAGGACAATTTGTAGAAAACAGCTCGCTACATTTTGGAGTGTTGCATTTTGATTCAAATGGGTCACCAACGTGGTAAGTGTAACTTTTTGTTGAATCACATAAATAACACTTTCAATTCAGAGCCTGGATTTTCCCCCTGAGTCTAATATCCATATCATGTTGAAATCAATAGAAAAAGGGGACAAACATTTAGGGTTCTACATTGTGATATCATCAACAATGTTAAAACATTCTACATTGTGACATCATTAAAATACTACAATGTTAAAACATTCTACATTGTGACATCATTAAAATACTCCTACTACAATGTTAAAACATTCTACATTGTGACATCATTACAATACTCCTTCAACAATGTTAAAACATTCTACATTGTGACATCATTACAATACTCCTTCAACAATGTTAAAACATTCTACATTGTGACATCATTAAAATACTCCTACTACAATGTTAAAACATTGGGACATCATTAAAATACTCCTTCAACAATGTTAAAACATTCTACATTGTGACATCATTAAAATACTCCTACTACAATGTTAAAACATTCTACATTGGGACATTATTTAAATTAATATTGTGATTATTATTAAAATCTGTTTTTATAATGGAGGGAGGGTGGATATGGAGTTTAAAAAATGAACCCCAAAAGGTTCTTTGAGGAACCATGATAAGGGGTTCTTCAAAGAACTTAGATGTTCTCAAAAAGGTTCTTCAAATAACTTTTAGGGGTCCCCCAACAGTTTCAATTTGAAGAACCCCTGAAGGATACTCCAGGAACCTTTACCTTTTAGAGTGTATATTGATGAAGTCACCTTGTCCGAGAGACATTTACGTAGTTATACACAGCCCAATTTGGGATGACTATTTTGGGGTGAAATAGCGGCCACAACAGACAGACCTGATATTGCCCCATAATTCGAAGTCCTTGGATGTCACGTGCTGAGGGGAAATTACCAAAGATTATATTTAGCTACACTTTGTAGTACATTTTACACGATAAATGTTTCTGATGCCACATCGCCCGTTTTCAAAGGGAGTCGTTGGTTTTTAGGGGCAGTCGCTTTTTAGCTTTTTGTCTGAAGTATTTTCTCAACTGCGATACCAACTCCAGTCAGCAGATGGCGATGTGCGTCTTTCTGCTACTGTGACGTATAATATAGTTTACGGAACGCTTCTTCAACATCAACAGTTAGTCAGCCACCTTGGTTCACTAACTTTATGGAAAACCGTGTATTCAATAAATATAGTGTAACCGCTGTTAAATGGCTAGCTAGTTAGCGGTTCAATCGGTGAAGTCACTCGCTCTGAGACCTTGAAGTAGTTGCTTTGCAAAGGCCGCGGCTTTTGTGCAGCGATGGGTAACGATGCCTCGAGGTTGGCTGTTGATGTGTGCAGAGGATCCCTGGTTCGAGCCCAGGTCGGGGCGAGGAGAGTGACAGAAGCTATACTGTTACAATAGCAACTACTTTCATACTGGGAAGAACCCCCCCAACTCTCTCATACTGGGAAGAACCCAGACTTTGTAGACGGTTTAATAATGCTTGAACCTCATCTTTATCAAATTATCCCTTAAAGATACCAATGCAAAACCTATGTTTATCAACACATGGGTTGTTTAAATAGTATCTAATTACAATGCCAGTATTACTTTATCAAATCTCTAGTAATCATTATACACACATACAATTCATATTTTTATATTCACAGAATACATATAAAACGTAAGAAATTCTCAGCTACTCGCGACAACCATTCCATTTGCTTTTTCAAGGACTCTCCATAGCTAAGAAGCATCTCTCCAAACTCTGAGCAAAACCAAAAATAAACTTTTGTTTCCCGGACAATGACCATGGGATCCTCAATAGTTCTCTAAACCTCTCAGAGACCATGGCAAAAATCAAGCCTCCCAGGAACTATAGACCTTCTGATGCTTTCTAAAATATCATCCACTTATTATCCAAATTTCAATCATCTGATTTAAGTATATTTCTATGTGTTACTATCCAAACATTTCTATTGCATGGTTTGTTCTAGGATAATGCAACTCATACATTTACACTCAGAGCCTGGGCCCTGTTTACACCTCCACACAGGAATACACACTCAGACCCTGACTCGGCCCTGTTTACGCCTCCAAGGTGCCCCCATCACATAGGAATACACACTCAGAGCCTACGAGGATTTTCTAAAAACTCACCTTTTTTTTAAAACTTGGTGTATAGAATCTGCTCGCTGCCTCTCAAGTCTAAGGTGGGTCCATCTGCGCCGTTCCCGAAGTGTGGTCTCCATGATATTCCAAGTTTGAGGGATCCCTCGAGGACGATTTACCCAGGTCGCCAGGAGCGGGTCACCAAGTCAAGATTCACATCCCCATTGCCAAATGTGGTGGTTAATTTCTTTAATATCAAATGAGAAACAAACTCATCATCCAAGTCAGATATATTCTTAAACTAAATCTTTATTCACTTATTAATAAGGGAGCAGCAGGTCAATGCAACACACACATATAAAGTGAATCAATTGAGTGCTCTACGGTAATGATGGCTGGTCGACAAATCACCCCCAGATGATTCGTTGAGAGCCACGATACAAATGTACAGAGGTCTTTTACAGCCAAGATAAACCCCTTTCAACCTACATGACCAACAGATGTATAGAATGGGTCACAAGGTTAAGATTTGTATGAAAGATACTGTCTGTTAAGAATTTTCAGTATCTGCTGTAAAAACAGTACTCTTTGTGTAGAGACCAGGGTCTGGCCCTGAGGTCATCTCTCCCTGGTACCATATAGAACAGAAAAGGTATTATAACATAATGTTGAAGTTTGGCTCTCAGTGTCCACTGAAAGTTGACTAGTAACAACAACTGGGACCTAAAAGACACCCACCATGAGACCCACTAACTTTTCCCAAGAAGAGGCAAACAAAAGAAAAACCCACACCAAACTTAAAACAGGAAGCAAACCAAAAAGGTGGTTAAAATAATTTATTACAATCAATACCATTCATACTATTACAACATCATAATTCTCATTCATTCTTAATTAATTCTATTTACAAAAACATCAAACAAAAACAAACCTCAGGGGAGCATCGTCCCTCCCCGTCATACCTAACCAATACCTAACCCTTTCCCTATCTCCCCTTCCCTAATCTATCCCCTTACCAAACTCACTCTAACACTCCCAGCCCTAAACCCCCTTTCCACCTCTCCCGTGCCGCATGCTTCCCCCACTTCCTCTCCTCCCTCAAATCACCTTCCACCCTTCTCACTATCTCTTCCACCCCCCAATCTCTCCCTGTCTTGACTAAATTCTGCCTTGCTTCCCAAGGTCCCTTTTTAAAGAGACTCATGAGAAGCCAGAGCTGAAACCTGTCCCTATCCGTTCCCTTTGCTCTCCCTACGCCTCTCTCTAGCCTAGCCCATGTCAAAACAAAATCACTCCTAACCACACCTAGCATCACCCGTGCCCTAGCCCATACTAGTCCGGCACAGGCACAGTCCCAGAAGGCATGGCGCACAGTCTCCTCCCTGCCACAAGCGGATCTTGGACAGGTGGGGATCGCACCACACTATACCGGTACAAGATGGAAAATACCGGCAAGCACTTATGGAGGCCCAACCAATTCAGGTCCTTGAGCCCGTTGTCCAGGCCCCGCGCCTGCACTCCCTCCCAGACCACTGACGAGATGCCCGCTACAGGCGCAGGACTCCCTGCCTGCCTGACCTCTTCGTACAGGTGCCTGTGATCTAAACCTACTCGGGCAACTTCAACCTCGGGGTGCGCACGCAGCCACTTTGCCGCATGGCCAAAGTGCCACGGCAGCTGTTCCGCCCGAGGACCCGCGTTAGACCACACCATTACGCTTCTCGCCTGGTACGAGAAGAACACCCGCAGGAGGTAACCGGACGGGTGTATCACTGGCTGAGCAAGCTCCGCTAACAAGAAAGAAACAAAATTGAGTCCAGCTTGAGGGGGAAATGTGGTACCCCCCTCCTCCCTCCCCGATGGGACAGATCATGCGTGCCCTGGCGACCCACTCGCACCTGCCACTCCACATAAACTGAAACACAAGCCTCACTAGAGGCCTCCTCAGACAAGCCGGCAATGGGTAGATGTATGCCAAATACAGAAGAGACGGCAACACATCCACCTTTAGGACCAGGACTTTGCCCATAAAAGACATACCTAGCCTTCCACATTGCTAGCTTCCTCTGTACCACTGCGATACGCATGTTCCAGTTTAGCGTCGCTGAGCCAGAGGTCTCAAAATGGACCCCGAGAATCCTCAGGGCCCCTTCACAGAGAGATAACCCCCCGGGCACATCCGTCCTACCGCGCCATCTTCCGAAATACTTAACGGAAGATTTTGCATGATTCAGAACTGCCCCCGACGCTTGGGTGAAATCCCCAATGATGGCAAGGGACCTTGTCAGGCACGAGTCCTTACATAACAGCAAAGAAGTGTCGTCGGCGTACTGCGTCATCTTAACACGCAGCCCACCGCTCCCAGGGATCAACAAGCCCTCCACCCCTGTGTCTGCCCTAATGGCAGCCCCCAGAGGCTCCATGTACAGTACGAAGAGGAGGGCCGAGAGTGGGCATCCCTGCCTGACCCCAGACGAGAGGTCAAAAACGTCACCTAAGTGACTATTTACACTAACTCGACACCCCGCTCCGACATATAATGTACGGATCCATCCTATAAACTTCTCCCCAAATCCTAATCTACCTAACACCCTGAATAGAAAAGATCTATTCACGCGATCAAAGGCTTTCGCCTGATCTAGCGCTGCTACCATTAAAGGCAGCCCTCTATCTTCAACCCAGGCGATGGAGTCCCTGATCAACTGTAGGTTCCATCTTATTGAGCGGCCCTCTACCCCGCACGTCTGATCCTCATGGACGATGTAGGGAAGGGCTGTGCGCAACCGGTCTGCTAAAACCTTTGCAAGAATCTTGTAGTCTACACACAGCATGGTCAACGGCCGCCAGTTGCCAAGGTCAGTTGCTTCCCCCTTCTTATAAAGAAGTGACAGCACACCAACAGCCATTGATCCCCCCGGGACCCCCGTCTCAATGATGGCCTTCAAGACTTCGAGGACCACTGGACCAAGTATACCCCAAAACTTGAGGTAAAACTCAGCCGGCAGCCCATCCATCCCAGGCACCTTCCCTTTTCCCATCCTCCGAAGAGCGCTCTCAACCTCTTCTAGTGAGATCTGGGCCTCCATCACGTCTCTAATGTCCTCCGGCAACCGCCGGGACAAGTGTTCTAAAAACACGTTTCCCTGCTCTACATCTATCTCCCTTTCTTTAAAAAACCCTCGGAAATGATCAGTTGTCTCCCTGACCATTTCCTCTGGTTTTCTAACTATACTACCATCTTCTTTTCTAACGCCATGCATTACCTTCCTACTCTGCCTGGCCCTAACCGACTTAAAGAACATAGCGGAACAAGTCTCATTATGTTCTAGAAAGCCACTATGCGCACGCTCCAGGAAAGCTCGAGCCTTCTGCTCCTGCAGCTCCCTGAGCTGCGCCTTTAGGGCTGCGAATCTCTCCCAGTCAATCGACCCGCCGAGGTTGCCTGCCTCGTACTCGAGTTCAATTAACCTTTGGATACGATCCACCTCCCTCCTTTCCTCCCTTTTTTCCTTCTACAATATCCTATTATAAAAGCCCTTATCCTCCCCTTAACTAAATCCCACCACTCTAACACCCCTCGCACATGGACCGGAGGCCGTCAAGCCTCCGAAAGAAACAAAAAAATGCGTCAACGAAAGCCTGCTCCTCCAGTATATCCCGATCTAACTTCCAGTACCCCCTACCGAAGAGGCAGACTGGCGACCCCACCTGCAGGAACACCCCGTCGTGATCCGTGAAGAAAACAGGCAACAGCCGCCCAGACAACTGACCCAAAGACCTGGATACAAAAATGTAGTCGAGCCTCCGCGCAACCCCCTGGAGTTGCGCCATGTAGGACCGACCATTGCCGGAGTAGTGTGCAGGCCACCATCAACCAGACCATGGCAAGCCATTAGCCCAGAGATGGCACCTGCACTGCTATCACCGCCTACCCCTAAATCTATATTAAAGTCTCCTCCTATCACCAAGTGCCTGTTTGTAACACACAGGGGCGCCAGACAGTCCACCATCTCCCTCCTGTCTGCCGCCACCTGTGGCCCATACACCCCAATTAACCTATATCTAGCTTCTCTAAACTTAACATCTATCCCCAAAACTCTACCCTGCATTATTACAAAAGTGTTCTCTATTTTAACCTCTCTATGCCCACACAAAATCCCTACTCCTGTTGAGTGCACCCCTCCTATGCCCCAAAAAGATTCCCCCTTATCCCACTCCCTCTTAAATCTACACACATCCCCACCATCCCTCAGGTGAACCTCCTGTAAAAAACAGAAATCAAACCCCACACCCTCTAAATAACAAAAAACCGCCCTCCTTTTAACATTATTCCTTAAACCCCTAACATTTAGACTAAAAAAAGAAACAGAACTATTCATTTAAATATTAACAAATAAAACCCTCAAAAACCAAAGAAAAAACAGGAGACTCACCCGATGCTCCCCTGGTCCATCTCCACCGGCGGGGACGTCCTCTCCTCCCTGACGCCCCCCCGTCCTCCATCCCAACCCATGACCCAGGGAGTGTGTTGGGTCCTCCCTCCCCACCCACCATCCCCCCTCCCTGTTTGCCTCGGGGCTGCATGTAGGGGACCCCATCTCCTCAAACAGGAGTTGGGATCCCTCTAACAAACAGCCCACCGACCCCTCACTGGAGTCATCCACTAAAATGCAAGGGGCTGAGGCAAACCGGGAGGACAAATTACCCTCCCCCCTCCCCCCGCCACTCTCTTAGCCCCCCTCCCCCTCCACACCCCCTCCCTCTCACTTCCTGCCAAGCTCCCCCTCTTCATCCCTTTCTTCTTTGGTGAAGGAGGTAGCGGGGAGACACAACGCCCCATCCCCGCTAACTCCTCCACCAAATCCCTCATTTCGACCTCGAGGAAGCCTGGCAGGCTGTCCCCCCACTCCTTCCCATCTCCCCCCTCCCACCCCCTCCCCTCCCCCTCCTTCTCCGTCACTGTCCCCGTTCCCTCTTCCACTCCTTCTCGTACCACTGTCCCCTTCTCTTCTCCTCCACGTTCTTCCACCTTCTTTTTAATCTCTCCTTTTTTTCCTTCTTTCCATCTTCTCTCTCTTTCTTTTCGCCTCTTCCTTCTTCCCTTCTTCGTCCTTCTCCGTCCTTTCCCCTGTGCCATCCGTACAATCCGCACGCGTCCTTTCTTTTCTCCCCCATCCCCGCTCCCCCCCCAGCTGCAGACGCGTATGACCTGTGACGAGCCGGGCAATCACGCCACAGGTGTTCTCTGGAGCCACACCCGTGGCAAGCCTTGGGCTCGTCACACTCCCTGGCCTCGTGCTCTTCCGATCCACAAAACCGACATTTCTTGTTACTGCACGAGGCCAGGGTATGACCGTAGGCCATACAACGCCTGCAGAACGGGGGCTGACGTGCATAGTAGAGTGTTCCCCTGTCAGCCCCCAGGGAGAACATCGCCGGAGGATGGAGGTAGCCATCCACACTCTTCGGGGACTCCCTGAGTAACGCCTGGAAACCTCTCTTTCCGTTCCAGAAACCCAGGGAGTCCCTGAGGTACCTCGCTGAGGAGACATTGTCCATATATCTCCCCAGAAAGGCCCTCACCTCTTCATCCTTCACATGCGGATTGTACATGGTTACGGTGACCACCCTGAAGTTGTTCTTCGCCAGGCTGGTCACCGCATAATGGCACAGGGGTCCCGTTTTCTCCGCTTCCTTTGCCATCTTCATCACTTCGTCATGTTTTTCTTCTTTTGAAACGTCACATCGAAAGCCTTCTCAATCGGGTTCCCTTGAAGGCAGAGCACTTCCTTCACCTCTATCCTGAGGCATCCCATCAAAATGGTCCTTCCAAATGTCTCTCTACTCCACGGCTCCATCTCCTTTTCAGACCAGGCAAATCGTAAGGTATTTGCCATACCAATCCCCGGAAACGATCTGTATTGATTCATTTCAAAAAATAAGCTCTCTTCAAAAAGAAGCTTTAACCTGAAATGAAAAACATCTTTAATAGGAAAAGGTGGAGCAACTAAAGGTGATGCCTCTCCACATCTATCAAGACAACTGGAGCACTGGGACAGACACTCTGAAATAGAACCTGGACCAGCTCAGGTGAAACACCTTCCCACTAACAAGATGGACAAGCCAGCTCAGGTGAAACACATACTGACTAACGAGGTGACGCCAATCAGTGCACCCTACATGCTAACGAGCTATACCTTGCTAAAGTACAACCTCAAAACATAAATGGAAAGACCAAAGCCTGTAACACCTTCCCCCTGTAGACAACAAATATATGCTATATTGGAACAAAGACAATTAGCATTTGAATGTTGTCAAGAAATACTGGAGTGACGTCAGATTGTTAATAAAATTGATTATAGACCAATTTATTATACGGCTTTCATCTGCAACAATTATCATATTACATGTATTTTTAAAACAAGCAGCTTTTTGAACTTGTAGAAAACCGCTGGCTACATTTAAGTGCTGCATTTTGATGAAAGTGGGTCACCAACGCAGTAAGTGTAACACAGCTCTTTTTGATAAATAATATTTCAATTCAGAGCCTGGATTTTTCCCATGAGGCTAATATCCAGATCATGCTGCAATCAATTGAACAGGGAGAACGACAAGGTAGAACATCATTAAAATACTCCTACTTCAATGTTAAAAATTCTACATTGTGACATCATTAAAATACTCCTACAATGTTTTTAAAACATTCTACATTGTGACATTATTAAAAACACTTCTACAATTTTTTTTTGAAAATTCTACATTCTGACATTATTATATCGTGAAACAACTTCTTCATGCATGTATTTTCTGATGTTTGATCAGAGATCTTTTATCAGTGTATCTCTTCCCACATTGATCACAGATATAAGACTTCTCTCCTGTGTGTGTTCTCTGGTGTACTGTCAGATTGCTTGATCCAGTAAAACTCATCCCACATTGATCACAGCTATAAGGTTTCTCTCCTGTGTGTGTTCTCTGGTGTCGAATCAGATTGCTTGATCCAGTAAAACTCCTCCCACATTGATCACAGCTAAAAGGTTTCTCTCCTGTGTGTGTTCTCTGGTGTAATGTCAGACCGCTAGATGTAGTAAAAGTCCTCCCACATTGATCACAGCTATAAGGTTTCTCTCCCGTGTGTGTTCTCTGGTGTGAAGTCAGATGGCTAGATTGAACAAAACTCCTCCCACATTGATCACAGCTATAAGGTTTTTCTCCTGTGTGTGTTCTCTGGTGTACTGTCAGACCGCTAGATGTAGTGAAAGTCCTCCCACATTGACCACAGCTATATAGATTCTCTCCTGTGTGTGTTCTCTGGTGTAATGTCAGACCGCTAGATGTGGTAAAACTCATCCCACATTGACCACAGCTATAAGGTTTCTCTCCTGTGTGTGTTCTCTGGTGTATTTTAAGTTCTGATGAAGATTTGCAACCTTTGCCACAGTCAGAGCAGCAATGAGATTTCTTCCCTGTGGGTCTCTGCTGGTGTTTCGAAGTGGATAGACTCATCTGCCTCGTCAGCATCATGAGGTTGTTGAGAACCCCCAGAGGATCCACGATTGTCACATCTCTCTCCTGTGTGAGCAAAAAGTCAGACAGGTGGTTGAAGGCCCACAACAGCAAAAATACACTGTAAAAAGGTGATGCCAACAGCGTAGCTATTATGTTGTACAAACAATGTCTGTAATGAATGTTAATTATTTGACATTTGTCGAAAGACAGTCAAGTGAACAGTCATCTTTTGTCTTGTTTTCCTATTAGTAGTAACATCGATGATTGTATGCAAGAAATAAGATTTTAAAATTGTTGAAATTCTAAGCAGTGTGCCAGACAACTTTTGGTCTCCAATATAGGCACCTTTCTGAGGGCAGAGAGCGATGCACCTAATATGAAAACCACATCATAATCTAAATGGAAAACATTGCCGACTGCTGTTTTAGTCCATTACTGAAAACTTCAGGAGCATAACGTCAGAATTTACGAAGGCCAATAGCAGCGGGAGGAGGAAGAGTTTTTTTCCTATGGTTAGGCTATCTTGATCTCTGGTTCCCTCAAGTAATTTGTGTCTTAATTATTTAATAAAAACAGGTGATTCCTATGTTGACGATGTAAAGAATATTTGCTGCTCTGTGGTGTGTAATGAGGAGCAACCAGAAGCTGCACGCATTTATGAAATTGCTTATTCCAGTTGCTAATAAGCATGAACCCATTAAGAAAAGGATTGTAAAAGCTGTTAAATCCCATTGGAATGATGAGGAATTGAAAAATGAGATGGTTGAGAAGGATGATGCAAAAGGAATGTCAAATAAGTCAGTTTGTACAACCGATTGACAAACGTCCTGCAAATTGAGAAATCATGTGACGAAACTGAATAAAAAGAAGAAAAACGACAACGATAAATGACAAAGAATGATGGTACACTCCTATTTTCCATATCTTTAATTTAAGCCTACTAGAGAGCGTGTGCCCTCAGGCCTGGAGGGATGATAAAGTCATTTGACATGCGCTATGCTCTCCATAGTTAGCTCCAGGAAAAAAAATCCACTTATTCAGCAATTCTTTGACCAACAAGCTACATATGGACAGTACCAAAATAAACTGACTCTGGAAATGACAAAGCGCCTCTTAACCTAGCTGGAAATGGGACAAACGGACCCCTTCTGTGGAAACAGACTGGGACGATTTCTAATCAAATCTAAACTCCCAGGAAAGGGGTTCATACAAACCACCGAGACTGTGTGGGATAATAACATGGCCTTGTCCAACTCTGCTTGTTCCCTCGACTCAGCTACCAACCAGCAATCTCCAACAGGGCCCTTCACCTGTATCAATAGACACTTCATAGTGAGCTACAGGTAGGAATCAGCAATACATCCCAATAATGAGCCAACTATGGGAGGGGTACCTTTGTGGACAAATCTCAACGTATTACTGCTACCCTAGGGAGATTGCTATACCTCTTGAACATCGGCTCCAACCCTCGTCGGATGCCAGACTCCAAAGGGAAGCACAGCCGATAGCTGCCCAGTGACACAAGCCTACAAGACAAGCCTACAAGACGAGCAAAATAACTTCTGTGCTCGCGTCGAGGTAAGTAACACTGAAACATGCATGAGAGCATCAGCTATTTCGGACGACTTTGTTATCATGCTCTCCGCAGCCAATGTGAGTAAGACCTTGAACAGGTTAACATTCACAAGGTCGCAGGGCCAGACGGATTACCAGGAAGTGTACTCCAAGCATGCGCTGACCAACTGGCAAGGGTCTTGTCTGAGTCTGTAATAACAACATGTTTCAAGCAGACCACCACAGTGTTCTTGGGCACAGGGACTAAGGCAACCTGCCTAAATGACTACCGACTCATAGCACTTACGTCAGTAGCCATGAAGTGCTTTGAAAGGCTGGTCATAGAACACGTCAACACCATTATCCCAGAAACCCTAGACCCACTCCAATTTGCATACCGCCCCAACAGATCCACAGATGATGCAATCTCTATTGCACTCCACACTGCTCTTTCCCACCTGAACAAAAGGAACACCTATGATAGAATTCTGTTCATCGACTACAGCTCAGCGTTCAACGCCATAGTCCTTCAAAGTGCATCACTAAGCGAAGGACCCTGGAACGAAACACTGAGCATGCCCCTCATCGAAGGGGGTATAATGGAGCTGGTTGAGAGCTTCAAGTTCCTTGGTATCCACATCCTTGGGGTCCACATTATCGGCTTAGTTAACTGGTGAACTGCTGAAATCATGGAAACATAATGACAATTTTAATTCTAGATTTGGAATAGAATGTGCAGCACCTTTAATATATTTTAATTTTACCTTTATTTAACCAGGCAAGTCAGTTAAGAACAAATTCTTATTTTCAATGACGGCCTGGGAACAGTGGGTTAGCTGCCTGTTCAGGGGCAGAACGACAGATTTGTACCTTGTCAGCTCGGTTACTAGTCCAACGCTCTAACCACTAGGCTACCCTGCCGCCCCGGTAGTCATGTTGTTTGACATGACTACCAATTAATAAACCAGGGAGGAATTACTGACAGCAGGAGCATGGTGGAGACATCCAAGAGAGGAAAATCAGGAAGGGAAATGACAGCAAGTAGTGCAGACGAAAGGGTTAACAAGTTGGTGAAACAACATGTGCTGGAATGAAAACAATATTGGTGCTACTTTGAGAACACAAACTCACATCTTTCACAGCACAGAGCGAGGGAGTCCGGGGGATGACTGGAGGAGCAATGAAGGAAGCATTGAGGGATTATCTTGGCCTGAGTACAATTGGTGAGACTGAGTGGACGATGTTGAAGAACAGTTGAGTGAAAAGGGCTAAAGTTTGTAATGAACAGCAGTTTAGGGTCGGAGTGGGAATCATCAGCAAGGATATTTTTGTGGGTGACCTGTTAACGGTTTCAAAGATGGTGAAGGATGAATTGGGTAAAGTGGAATTGGTTCGAGTGACCAGGAGCGGTATGATGCCGCAAAAGCAGAAAGCTTTGTGTGGTTTAGGTTAAACATTTCAGGTAGACGCATGTGGATGAAAATGACTGATACACGGAAGGTTTTACTGTGGTTTGGTGAAGTGGTTCTCCCATCTGTTGTAAAATCTGGGTAAGTGAGATATATAGAAGCCGCTGCAGTGTTACAATTGTAAAAAAGGTTGGACATGTGGCAAGTGCTTGTCGAAGGAATAAATATGTCATAGTCAGATGAAGCATGTTGTAATTGTGATGGGAATCACGTTCCCGGGTTCCGGAGTGCCCTGTACGGATGAAGGAGGTCGTAGTAGCTAGGATGATCAGGCCCATCCAGCAGGTGTCCTATGTGGAGGCAGTGAAAATAGCCGAAGGAGTAGAGAGGAGAAGGTATTTCATGTTCCACAGTCTGCAGTGAAGCCATGCAGGAGAAGGATACCAACAGACAAATAGTGAAAGAGGTGGACTTTGTTGTGTTTGTAGAGCAAGCGATAAATTGCATTAATAAATTATTAGTAATCTTCGTCCAAACCTAGCAGTTTCCAAAATTGCGTTTGCATTGCCCTCACTGCAAACAGATTTCTGGATCTCCAGGACTTCAAAATGTTTCAGAGGGAACTGAATGAAGAAGTTTTCCCCTCCCAGGTTCCTGAACCAGTGTAGGGATCTGAATAGAACCATTTTTGTTTGAAATTCAGGGAAGTGGAGTGAACTTGGTTCGTGTTTATTTTTTTATTTTACAAAATTAGTATAATTTGTTAATCCCATTTTTTTTGCGTTCGGATATTTTTTACAACCCCGTACAGTATGCGGCAGCAAAACACCTGATGAGTGTAGTCTGACTATAAACCTCAGAGAAGAAGTCGTGGTAGTAATCAAAGTGTTGGTCATTGTTTCCAGTTGACCCTAATTAGATGTTACATTACATGTTGTTTTCTTAATTCATGTAGCCTGCTAGCTAACCAACATCTTCATACTTCTCTTACTCCTCTCTGAAAAGATACCGCTGCACAAACTTGCTTATCTTGGCCTACAACAGCACTGGTCCCAGGCAGTATTAACTAGCTACGTTTGCTCTGACTCTTAATACATTTAGCAAGCTATCTAGCCCGCTAACTAGCGATTAGCAGCTAACATTATTTGAGCAACACCTTGCTAAGAAAAGACAATATTTCACTTTTAATGTAATGGCATGAAAATAATTGCCAGAATATTATACAATATACTCAATTAACATCACAAATAGTACAGTTAGTATGAGTATTTTAACACAGCTATTGACTTTTCAACAGCTCTTAACAATTTGACCCAAACAGGAAATCTACACTGGCAGTTGTAGAAAGACCCATTTACTATATAACCATTGATTCTTGAAGAATAGAACTTATAAATGCCTCAAATGTTTCAACCGTATCACCCCACCAGAAACCAAAACATAAGCTCGTATAACGCCACTGTTTGTAAACTAATACTATATGGCTGAGGAGTAGGGTCGATCCAAGCGTTCTGACCTCACAATGACAGTAAAGCACCCAAGCTAACTGGCTAACGTTGGATAGCTTGCTAGACACAAATCAGAGAAAACCTCACTCTAACCATTTTACTTGTCCTAGCAGAGCTGAATAGACTGTTTTCATGTTATCCAGAGCATTGGTGACTAACTGTGCTGCTGGCAACAAATTAATTTGAGCATTTTTGCAGTTGTTTGCTGACACCGGCCATATTCAATGGGTGTTGAGCGTTAATAAATCCATCAGTTATTCTGATCTCTAATCAAGTCACTTTACATTGGGTAGTTAGTTAGACTATAGTTACTAAACTGGCAAGTTTGATGTATAAGTAGCCAACTAACGTTAGGTAGCTAGTTAACATAGCGATACATACTGCTGTAAAGATATGCTATGCGTTTTGTAAGGAAAGTGTAGCTAACATAACGTCTAACGTAACTTATTTGAAAAGTCATTACTTTATTACATTGCTCAACATTTGTCATAATTATTTAAAGCAGTTCATTTGTATCTGCTCTCGTTGTCGTTCGGATGAATATTTAACTCCATTTTCTTCAAATCTGAAAATATGAAGCCACGCCCATTTCCTGAAGAGTTGCATTATGGGCCCCAGAGTCCAGCGTGTATGTCATATTTTGGCGAATTTAGTACGACATCCGGGAACTTTTGGCATACTAACTACATCATACTTTAATAAGCAAACTATATACTCAATTAACATCACAAATAGTGCAGTTAGTATGAGTATTCTAACACAGCTCAGGTCTCTGGGCAGCCAATGTTTATTTTTTTTACTAGGTTGCCCCTTTAAAAAAGCCACACAACATTCAACCAATCTGCAGTTCAACCAAAAACAAAGCTGTAAATACACCACTGTTTTGGTAATAAGATGGATGGGACTGGAGAAATGTAACTACTCTCAAATTCATAGACAGACCTATGGATTCAAGGACTGACCATCCATGATATCAACATTATAGTTTGAACCATGTTGAGGTGATAGTGTTGGTTTACATTGTTTCTAAACATCGGAGTAAAAAAAAAAAGCTTATTTAGTCAAAATATGGATGTAGCAACTGCAAATTTCTCCTTTAACACCACACATCAGTTCAACAACCGCACATCAGTTCAACAACTGTGCTTCTGTTAAGACAGTACTTACTAGTGTTAATCAGGGCCGATTCATCGTTAGAACCATCGCACGCCTTAAGATGCGTTTGGGAAACCGGGCCCAGAATTCCAGTTTCCTCCTCTTCTTCATTGTTCGATGAGACAGTCACCTCCCCCTCCTCTTCTTCTTTCACTGAAACGTCGTCGTCCTCCTCTTTCACTCTGAACGGGTCTTCCTCTTCTTTAACAGAGATGTCTTCTTCTTCATTCACGGTAACAGCCTCAACCTCTACTTGTTTTTGTATTGTAACAGCCTCCTCTTCCTCCTCTTTCACGAGAGCTTCCTTCTCCATCCAGCAGACCGCCTCTTCTTCAGCAGGAACGGGGTTAAGTTTGAGACTGGAGCTATGAGGCATGAACTGAAGTCGCAAAGCCGTATAATTCAAAGCGGTGCCCTTTATCAGCAGCACGTGATCAATGACGTCTGAAGAATCATTTCGTCGAACACCTGATTGGTATTGGTATTGATTAATTTGGGCTCATTCGACATTACAGCCGATAGTGCAGGTGGCTGCTGACTGACTAATTTACAAATCACCTTGCATCATAAATAACTACTCATTATTATTGATAAATCAGTCAGCCAGTCACCGTTTACCCACAACGCAGCATGGATTTGATGATCTCGAACACGGCCAGAGGTTTAATAGATGACAGTGGACTTCATCTATAAAAATGTGGCTGTTCTAAATTCTGTTTTCTGTGAATTGGACGACGGGAGTTGGGTTCCAACTGGTCTCCGGTAGTTGGTCTCGCTGAACATAACCGTGCTGGTTGGCCACGCTGTTTAGGCAAATTGTCCACTGATATTGGTGTAATTTCTCACCCCTTTTGGCTGTATGAGAGTTAATTTCCCCTCAGGCACATGCATTTGTTATTTGATATTATGAAGGTAATTTGTGTGAAATGTACTTTTCCCCACTAATTCGCCCCATCTCTTTACATTGCTTATGCATATTCAGTGGCCATACTCAAATTCCAAACACGAAGCCCATCCTGGTAGATCTGAACTGAATGCAGCTTGGAGTGATCAGATGACAGAAGTCACATTTAGGTGCCAGGTGTAACTGAGGCTGTAGATGCTCCATATCCATTACTTTGAGTGTTTTATATAATATGACTAAACGTGTTTCTGTGTTGCAGGGGCAGTCAAGAAATGGAACAGCAAGGCCACAGAACAAGACATAAGCAGATCTGTGGGAGACCACCTCAAGCCCCTGGTAGAACCAGGGGTGGTGTTTACCTCTCCATCACTTCTTAGGCAGGCTGGAAAAGTGGGATTGATCCATTTGTTTGTTTCAATTTTCAGAAGTTGAATCATTTGATACTGATTGGCATACTAAGAGGGACCAGGAGTCTGATGATTGGTCAGTCATTGGGGTCATTGGTTGAAATCAAATCAAGCTTTATTTATACAGCACATTTCAGACATGGATGCAACACAATGGATTCACAAGAAAAAACAATGAAAATAAACAAACAAAAGTAGTACACAAACATAAGAGTATAAAAAACAATATATAATATAAAAAACAAATAATAACTGAAAGACGAATGAACATTAAGGAAATTCCATTGATTAAAATATTAATTGGATGCAACATCCAACCCAAAATATAAGCTTGTTTTTTAGGAGGGGCTCTGAAAGACACTATGGGGGTGTCCACTGAAAGTTGACAAGTAACAACAACTGGGACATAAGACACCCACCATGAGACCCACTAAATCTGCCCAAGAAGAGGGAAACAAAAGAAAAACCCACACCAAAAAGGTGGTGGTTAAAATAATTTATTACCATCAATACCATTCATACTATTACAAAATCATAATTCTCATTCATTCTTAATTAATTCTATTTACAAAAACATCAAACAAAAACAAACCTCAGGGGAGCATCGTCCCTCCCCGTCATACCTAATCAATACCTAACCCTTTCCCTATCTCCCCTTCCCTAATCTATCCCCTTCCAAACTCACTCTAACACTCCCAGCCCTAAACCCCCTTTCCACCTCTCCCATGCCACATGCTTCCCGCACTTCCTCTCCTCCCTCTTCATCCTCCCCCTCAAATCACCTTCCACCCTTCTCACTATCCCTTCCACCCCCCAATCTCTCCCTGTCTTGACTAAATTCTTCCTGGCTTCCCACAGTCCCTTTTTAAAGAGACTCATGAGAAGCCAGAGCAGAAACCTGTCCCTATCCGTTCCCTTTGCTCTCCCTACGCCTCTCTCTAGCCTAGCCCATGTCAAAACAAAATCACTCCTAACCACACCTAGCATCACCCGTGCCCTAGCCCAGACTAGTCCGGCAAAGGCACAGTCCCAGAAGGCATGGCGCACAGTCTCCTCCCTGCCACAAGCAGATCTTGGACAGGTGGGGGATCGCACCACACTATACCGGTACAAGATGGAAAATACCGGCAAGCACTTATGGAGGCCCAACCAATTCAGGTCCTTGAGCCCGTTGTCCAGGCCCCGCGCCTGCACTCCCTCCCAGACCACTGACGAGATGCCCGCTACAGGCGCAGGACTCCCTGCCTGCCTGACCTCTTCGTACAGGTGCCTGTGATCCAAACCTACTCGGGCAACTTCAACCTCGGGTGCGCACGCAGCCACTTTGCCGCATGGCCAAAGTGCCACGGCAGCTGTTCCGCCCGAGGACCCGCGTTAGACCACACCATTACGCTTCGCCTGGTACGAGAAGAACACCCGCAGGAGGTAACCGGACGGGTGTATCACTGGCTGAGCAAGCTCCGCTAACAAGAAAGAAACAAAAATTGAGTCCAGCTTGAGGGGGAAATGTGGTACCCCCCTACCTCCCTCCCCGATGGGACAGATCATGCGTGCCCTGGCGACCCACTCGCACCTGCCACTCCACATAAACTGAAATACAAGCCTCACTAGAGGCCTCCTCAGACAAGCCGGCAATGGGTAGATGTATGCCAAATACAGAAGAGACGGCAACACATCCACCTTTAGGACCAGGACTTTGCCCATAAAAGACAAATACCTAGCCTTCCACATTGCTAGCTTCCTCTGTACCACTGCGATACGCATGTTCCAGTTTAGCGTCGCTGAGCCAGAGGTCTCAAAATGGACCCCGAGAATCCTCAGGGCCCCTTCACAGAGAGATAACCCCCCGGGCACATCCGTCCTACCGCGCCATCTTCCGAAATACTTAACGGAAGATTTTGCATGATTCAGAACTGCCCCGACGCTTGGGTGAAATCCCCAATGATGGCAAGGGACCTTGTCAGGCACGAGTCCTTACATAACAGCAAAGAAGTGTCGTCGGCGTACTGCGTCATCTTAACACACAGCCCACCGCTCCCAGGGATCAACAAGCCCTCCACCCCTGTGTCTGCCCTAATGGCAGCCCCCAGAGGCTCCATGTACAGTACGAAGAGGAGGGCCGAGAGTGGGCATCCCTGCCTGACCCCAGACGAGAGGTCAAAAACGTCACCTAAGTGACTATTTACACTAACTCGACACCCCGCTCCGACATATAATGTACGGATCCATCCTATAAACTTCTCCCCAAATCCTAATCTACCTAACACCCTGAATAGAAAAGATCTATTCACGCGATCAAAGGCTTTCGCCTGATCTAGCGCTGCTACCATTAAAGGCAGCCCTCTATCTTCAACCCAGGCGATGGAGTCCCTGATCAACTGTAGGTTCCATCTTATTGAGCGGCCCTCTACCCCGCACGTCTGATCCTCATGGACGATGTAGGGAAGGGCTGTGCGCAACCGGTCTGCTAAAACCTTTGCAAGAATCTTGTAGTCTACACACAGCATGGTCAACGGCCGCCAGTTGCCAAGGTCAGTTGCTTCCCCTTCTTATAAAGAAGTGACAGCACACCAACAGCCATTGATCCCCCCGGGACCCCGTCTCAATGATGGCCTTCAAGACTTCGAGGACCACTGGACCAAGTATACCCCAAAACTTGAGGTAAAACTCAGCCGGCAGCCCATCCATCCCAGGCACCTTCCCTTTTCCCATCCTCCGAAGAGCGCTCTCAACCTCTTCTAGTGAGATCTGGGCCTCCATCACGTCTCTAATGTCCTCCGGCAACCGCCGGGACAAGTGTTCTAAAAACACGTTTCCCTGCTCTACATCTATCTCCCTTTCTTTAAAAAACCCTCGGAAATGATCAGTTGTCTCCCTGACCATTTCCTCTGGTTTTCTAACTATACTACCATCTTCTTTTCTAACGCCATGCATTACCTTCCTACTCTGCCTGGCCCTAACCGACTTAAAGAACATAGCGGAACAAGTCTCATTATGTTCTAGAAAGCCACTATGCGCACGCTCCAGGAAAGCTCGAGCCTTCTGCTCCTGCAGCTCCCTGAGCTGCGCCTTTAGGGCTGCGAATCTCTCCCAGTCAATCGACCCGCCGAGGTTGCCTGCCTCGTACTCGAGTTCAATTAACCTTTGGATACGATCCACCTCCCTCCTTTCCTCCCTTTTTTTCCTTCTACAATATCCTATTATAAAAGCCCTTATCCTCCCCTTAACTAAATCCCACCACTCTAACACCCCTCGCACATGGACCGGAGGCCGTCAAGCCTCCGAAAGAAACAAAAAAATGCGTCAACGAAAGCCTGCTCCTCCAGTATATCCCGATCTAACTTCCAGTACCCCTACCGAAGAGGCAGACTGGCGACCCCACCTGCAGGAACACCCCGTCGTGATCCGTGAAGAAAACAGGCAACAGCCGCCCAGACAACTGACCCAAAGACCTGGATACAAAAATGTAGTCGAGCCTCCGCGCAACCCCCCTGGAGTTGCGCCATGTAGGACCGACCATTGCCGGAGTAGTGTGCAGGCCACCATCAACCAGACCATGGCAAGCCATTAGCCCAGAGATGGCACCTGCACTGCTATCACCGCCTACCCCTAAATCTATATTAAAGTCTCCTCCTATCACCAAGTGCCTGTTTGTAACACACAGGGGCGCCAGACAGTCCACCATCTCCCTCCTGTCTGCCGCCACCTGTGGCCCATACACCCCAATTAACCTATATCTAGCTTCTCTAAACTTAACATCTATCCCCAAAACTCTACCCTGCATTATTACAAAAGTGTTCTCTATTTTAACCTCTCTATGCCCACACAAAATCCCTACTCCTGTTGAGTGCACCCCTCCTATGCCCCAAAAAGATTCCCCCTTATCCCACTCCCTCTTAAATCTACACACATCCCCACCATCCCTCAGGTGAACCTCCTGTAAAAAACAGAAATCAAACCCCACACCCTCTAAATAACAAAAAACCACCCTCCTTTTAACATTATTCCTTAAACCCCTAACATTTAGACTAAAAAAAGAAACAGAACTATTCATTTAAATATTAACAAATAAAACCCTCAAAAACCAAAGAAAAAACAGGAGACTCACCCGATGCTCCCCTGGTCCATCTCCACCGGCGGGGACGTCCTCTCCTCTCCTGACGCCCCCGTCCTCCATCCCAACCCATGACCCAGGGAGTGTGTTGGGTCCTCCCTCCCTCCCCACCCACCATCCCCCCTCCCTGTTTGCCTCGGGGCTGCATGTAGGGGACCCCATCTCCTCATACAGGAGTTGGGATCCCTCTAACAAACAGCCCACCGACCCCTCACTGGAGTCATCCACTAAAATGCAAGGGGCTGAGGCAAACCGGGAGGACAAATTACCCTCCCCTCCCCCCCCGCCACTCTCTTAGCCCCCCCCTCCCCCTCCACACCCCCTCCCTCTCACTTCCTGCCAAGCTCCCCCTCTTCATCCCTTTCTTCTTTGGTGAAGGAGGTAGCGGGGAGACACAACGCCCCATCCCCGCTAACTCCTCCACCAAATCCCTCATTTCGACCTCGAGGAAGCCTGGCAGGCTGTCCCCCCACTCCTTCCCATCTCCCCCTCCCACCCCCTCCCCTCCCACCTCCTTCTCCGTCACTGTCCCCGTTCCCTCTTCCACTCCTTCTCGTACCACTGTCCCCTTCTCTTCTCCTCCACGTTCTTCCACCTTCTTTTAATCTCTCCTTCTTTTTCCTTCTTTCCATCTTCTCTCCTCTTTCTTTTCGCCTCTTCCTTCTTCCCTTCTTCGTCCTTCTCCGTCCTTTCCCCTGTGCCATCCGTACAATCCGCACGCGTCCTTTCTTTTCTCCCCCATCCCCCGCTCCCCCCAGCTGCAGACGCGTATGACCTGTGACGAGCCGGGCAATCACGCCACAGGTGTTCTCTGGAGCCACACCCGTGGCAAGCCTTGGGCTCGTCACACTCCCTGGCCTCGTGCTCTTCCGACCCACAAAACCGACATTTCTTGTTACTGCACGAGGCCAGGGTATGACCGTAGGCCATACAACGCCTGCAGAACGGGGCTGACGTGCATAGTAGAGTGTTCCCCTGTCAGCCCCCAGGGAGAACATCGCCGGAGGATGGAGGTAGCCATCCACACTCTTCGGGGACTCCCTGAGTAACGCCTGGAAACCTCTCTTTCCGTTCCAGAAACCCAGGGAGTCCCTGAGGTACCTCGCTGAGGAGACATTGTCCATATATCTCCCCAGAAAGGCCCTCACCTCTTCATCCTTCACATGCGGATTGTACATGGTTACGGTGACCACCCTGAAGTTGTTCTTCGCCAGGCTGGTCACCGCATAATGGCACAGGGGTCCCGTTTTCTCCGCTTCCTTTGCCATCTTCATCACTTCGTCATGTTTTTCTTCTTTTGAAACGTCACATCGAAAGCCTTCTCAATCGGGTTCCCTTGAAGGCAGAGCACTTCCTTCACCTCTATCCTGAGGCATCCCATCAAAATGGTCCTTCCAAACGTCTCTCTACTCCACGGCTCCATCTCCTTTTCAGACCAGGCAAATCGTAAGGTATTTGCCATACCAATCCCCGGAAACGATCTGTATTGATTCATTTCAAAAAATAAGCTCTCTTCAAAAAGAAGCTTTAACCTGAAATGAAAAACATCTTTAATAGGAAAAGGTGGAGCAACTAAAGGTGTTGCCTCTCCACATCTATCAAGACAACTGGAGCACTGGGCCAGACACTCTTTAATCGAACCTGAACCAGCTCAGGTGAAACACCTTCCCAGTAACGAGATGGACAAGCCAGCACAGGTGTAACACATACTGACTAACAAGGTGACACCAATCAGTGCGTCCTACGTGCGAACAAGCAAGACGTGCTGAAGTCCAACCTCAAAACATAACTGGAAAAACCAAAGATGAACACCTTAAGAGAATGTTCACCAACAACAGAAAACAACTTCCATTTCACATTATAATCAACTACAATGCTTCACCTTCACCAATATAAACATAGTGTCTACTGGCAAACAACAATTCAAAACAAGATTTATTTTTATTATTCTCACAAAGATTTTTCTTTCTCTTTCTTCTGTCATGCTCTAGTACATTTGGTTTGGCACATCTGAGAATGAACCCTGATATTCTAAAAGCAGGATAACAATGTCAATATAATTGTAGCCCCAAAAAAATGTCAGTTGGTTACATAAATAATTATGCATTTTATAAAACAAGCACTTTATAAACAAAGCAACAGAAACGCTGATGTTTCGACAAGTCGCAATAAATCACTGATATCGATTGGGGGGGATAGTTTCAACAGCACGTACAACCTAACACACACAAAAACACATGGAAAGTGGAGATATCTTTTACCTCGCCGATGAGAGGATAACCTGCAGAAGACAGTCAGCTACATTTTAGAGTGATGCATTTAAATTTAGGGGTCGCTAAACAAATGAACACAACACTTATTTGTCATAACTCATTGATAGCATGTTGAAATCAAGTATGCGAGAGGATGAGGTTGCACGTCTTGTTAAAACTAACAGCTCAAAAACCACACGGTATCTGGGAATAATGTGTACATCCCTGGTTAGAGGACAATTTGTAGAAAAAAGCTCGCTACATTTTGAAGTGTTGCTTTTTGTTTCAAGTGTACGTTGGTAAGTGTAACTCAACTCTTTTTTTGTTAGTCAATTTTTGTTAAATCACATAAATAGTACTCTTTCAAATCAGAGCCTGAATTTTTCCGTGAAGCTAATATCCCCATCAAGTTGAAATCAATAGAACAGGGGGCAAACATTTAGGGTTCAACATTGTGACATTATTAAAATACTCCTTCTACAATGTTAAAACATTGTACATTGTGACATAAATTCATTGATATCATGAAACATCTCCTTCATGTATGTATTTTCTGATGTTTGATCAGAGGTATTTTATCAAGGTCACACACTGATCACAGCTGAGATTTCTCTCCTGTGTGTTTTTTCTGGTGTTTCGTCCGCTTGCTAGACGTAGTATAACTCTTCCCACATTGAGCACAGCTATAAGGTTTCTCTCCTGTGTGTGTTCTCTGGTGTTTAGTCCGCTTGCTAGACGTAATATAACTCTTCCCACATTGAGCACAGCTATAAGGTTTCTCTCCTGTGTGTGTTCTCTGATGTGATATCAGGCTGGTTGACTGAGAAAAACTCTTCCCACATTGAGTACAGATAAAAGGTTTCTCTCCTGTGTGTGTTTTCTGGTGTTCAGTCAGACTGCCAGATGTAGTAAAACTCTTCCCACATTCATTACAGCTTTAAGGCTTCTCTCCTGTGTGTGTTCTATGGTGCCTAGGCCGCTTGCTAGAAGTAGTAAAACTCTTCCCACATTGAACACAGCCATATGGTTTCTCTCCTGTATGTGTTCTCTGGTGTGATATAAGGCCGGTTGAATGAGTAAAACTCTTCCCACACTGAGTACAGCTATAAGGTTTCTCTCCTGTGTGTGTTCTCTGGTGTGATATCAGGCCGGTTGAATGAGTAAAACTCTTCCCACATTGAGCACAGCTATAAGGTTTCTCTCCTGTGTGTGTTCTCTGATGTGATATCAGGCTGGTTGACTGAGTAAAACTCTTCCCACATTGAGTACAGATAAAAGGTTTCTCTCCTGTGTGTGCTCTCCGGTGGATAATCAGACTGCTAGATGTGACAAAACTCTTTCCACATTCATCACAGCTATATGGTTTCTCTCCTGTGTGTGTTCTATAGTGTCGTGTCAGCTTGCTAGACATCGTAAAACTCTTCCCACATTGAGCACAGCTATAAGGTTTCTCTCCCGTGTGTATTCTCTGGTGTGCTTTTAAATGTCCTGAAGAAACAAAACTCTTCCCACAGTCAGAGCAGCAGTGAGTTCTCTTCCCTGTGGGTCTCTGCTGGTGTTTCTTGGGGTGTTTTGATCTGGAGAGACTCTTCTCTGCGTCATCAGCATCATGAGGTTGTTGAGGCTCCCCAGAGGATCCAGGATAGTCACTTCCCTCTCCTGCATGAACAACAATGTCAGGCAGATGGTTAAAGGCCCGCAAAATGAGCAAGAATAGTCATATTTTGTGTTGTTTTCACATTAGTAGTAACTGATGATTGTAGGCTAGAAATGAGTTATTCAAGTTGTTGAAATCCTACGCAGTGTGCCAGGCGACTTTTGGTCTCCAATACAGGGATTCTGTGCTAAAATTGCGGCATGAGGTCAATGCACATGCAATTTGGTTGTAGAATCTCCTCCCTGCTAATGAGGAAACCGATTGTTATGGATGTAGTATTTCTCCCTGGAGCAAAAATGGTGAGCAAAGATTTTAGTTTTTCACAATGTATTCTGAATGTGAATGGGGAAAACTCAGGGAAGTAACCTCCATTTCCAGGTTGCTTATGAGAGCATTTCACACTACTTTGGATTAGAATTGTGAGGCTCGTTTGAATGTCCTGCTTAAAATCATGTTTGTGTCATCATCACAAATCAACCGCATTGTATTTAAAAAACACTTCAACCAGTAAAATGCTCTTTTTGCTAGATTTTCCATCAGCCTGACAGCATAGACCTACTGTAGGACCAATAAATTCACCTAAAAACAACACAGACCTAGGACTATAAATCATTTAATATTTCAGGTGAAACATGGAAACTAAAAAGTCTTTGTCATGACATTTCATAACCTGATCACCAGATAATTTTGTGAATAATCCCATTAGGCTACTCTGTAATGTGTTGTCATTCAGGTGATGAAAATAGCTGTGTTTTGTGTATCCATCAAGGGACAGTTCTCTAACATTATGAACTCAGTGTCTCTGTGTGCAAACAGACTAACAAGCCCCTACTGTAAATCAAGCAGACAATAACCATTATAAACATCAATTTGTTAGGGATGTTGGATCCAACCCCACCATAACTGTCATTACCAGAGTAAAATGATTTAGATGCATGTTGTGATGTTTGTTTTTCAAAAATGATTTCCAAGATCTGTTCCACTGGATGTCAGAAGGAGAAAATTCAACATACTATTAAATCGTGCTCTGGATAGCCCGCCTGCCACAGGTGATGACTTAAATGTAAATGTTAGTTAGCGGTGTGCGCTAAATAGCGTTTCAATCGGTGACGTCACTTGCTCTGAGACCTTGAAGTAGTGGTTCCCCTTGCTCTGCAAGGGCTGAGGCTTTTGTGGAGCGATGGGTAACGATGCTTCGTGGGTGACTGTTGTTGATGTGTGCAGAAGGTCCCTGGTTCGCGCCCGGGTATGGGCGAGGGGACGGTTTAAAATTATACTGTTACATGAGGCTCGGATTTATTCCTTAAATTTAATACCGCTCTTCACCGACCCAGGAAGGGGAGGGTTCAAACAGGTGTTGTACCTCGTTTCCCTCCTTCAGGAAAGAGTAATTATAGTCAAAGTTACATTTGGGGATGTCTGATAGTATTTCTGATTGTCTTAACGCTGCACCACTAATGAGTTGTGGAGCTTCCTCAAAGTAATTTTTTCTTCACCTCAAACAGCAACAGTCTGACCAAAATCAATTGCGAATGACAATAGTTACTCAAAGTATTTTCGTAAAATATTTCCAGCTCTCGCCCTTTCGATAACCACTCAGAATAAAAGGGAAAAATGTAATGCTCTGATCCAGTGGAAATGTCATAAAATACCTGATTATTTCTTATCCTTTTCACAAATAGCCGACAGCTGTGTCTGTCCCAAACTCACTGGAACAGGAAACCGAGGGCCTAGAATATTTTATCACGAGATTCGGGTCAACCATGTTTAAAGTTAATTGTAGACAGGTCATGTGCAGCCAATGTGATTTATAGGATATTTATTTTCATCAGGATATTTTCAACCTGGGTTCAACTTTTTTTGTGAATTTTACCCCAATTTCGTTGTATCCAATTATTAGTAGTTACTATCTTGTCTCATCGCTACTACTCCTGTACGGGCTCGGGAGAGACGAAGGTCGAAAGCCACGCGACCCCTGAAACACAACCCAACCAAGCCGCACTGCTTCTTAACACAGCGCACATCCAACCCGGAAGCCTGCCGCACCAATGTGTCGGAGGAAACATCGTCCGGGGTAGGCAGTCATAAATAAGAATTTGTTCTTGACTGACTTGCCTAGTTAAATAAAGGTTACATTTAAATAAATAAAAAATATTATTTTATGACTAAACATTTTCTATGAATCTGTCAAGGCACCAACTTTGAGAAGGTTTTAAAACAAAGGTTTCAAACCGATTTAGGAATGTAATTGAATCTAGGTATGTTTCGCCTGAAAATAAATTGGCTGAATATTATACAATGACTTATCAACAGCTGTAACAATTTGACCCCCACAGGAAATCTACACTGGCAATTCTATAATATACTATATAGCCTAGAAACCTGGTTAAACTATCATTATGACATCATGGATCAATTCTAGAATATACTATATAGCGTAGAAACCTGGTTAAACTATCATTATGACATCATGGATCAATTCTAGAATATACTATGTAGCGTAGAAACCTGGTTAAACTATCATTATGACATCATGGATGAATTCTAGAATATACTATATAGCCTAGAAACCTGGTTAAACTATCATTATGACATCATGGATCAATTCTAGAATATACTATATAGCCTCAATCTGTTTAAAACGATCATTTTGACCTCACGGATGGCCAGTCTTTGTATTCATAGTGTATTTAATTCACGGGGGAGCCCTGAGCTGAACTCAAACCTGGGTCCAGTGACTGTCAAGCCAACACCTTATAACTGTTACGCCAAGATGTACGGTTGCTACAATAGATTTCTCTATGCATTTGAGAGTGGTTACACTTCTCCTTCCCCATCCCTCAGCTGTTTACCAAACCAAGTCTCTGGGCAGCCATTTTCTTGCTGTTAAAAAGCCCTCACAACTAATCTGCAGTTGTGACAATAATAAAGCTGTCATTCCACCACTGTTTTGGTAATAGGATGGATGGGACTGGAGAAATGTAACTACTCTCAAATTCATAGACAGACCTCTGGATGCAAGGACTGACCATCCATGATATCAACATTATAGTTTTAACCATGTTGAGGCTATACAGTGTTGATTTACATTGTTTCTAAACATTGGAGTAAAAAAAGCTTATTTGGGGTTCTGATGGGGTACAACAGTTGAACTAAGCTCATGAGGCATGTGTTATATTCCTCAATAATCAATAGCTATAAATAAATAATTTAAAAGTCACAAAATGAATGTAGCAATTGCAGATTTCTGCTTTAACACCAAACATCAGTTCAACAACTGCAGAGTTCGTTCCTCTGTTTTTAAGACAGTACTTACTAGTATTAATCAGGGATTTCACTCCAAAAACGGAATCCTCCTCTCCTTTTACAGTAACGTCCCCCTCTTCTTTTACAGTAACATCCTCCTCTCCTTTTACTGTAACATCCCCCTCTCCTTTTACTGTAACACCCTCTTCTTCTTTTACAGTAACATCCTCCTCTTCTTTTATAGTAACATCCTCCTCTTCTTTTACAGTAACATCCCCCTCGTCTTTTATAGTAACATCCTCCTCTTCTTTTACAGTAACATCCCCCTCTCCTTTTACTGTAACATCCCCCTCTCCTTTTATAGTAACATTCTTTTTTATAGTAACATCCCCCTCTTCTTTTATAGTAACATCCTCCTCTTCTTTTACAGTAACATCCCCTCTTCTTTTACTAACATCCCCCTCTTCTTTTATAGTAACATCCCCCTCTTCTTTTATAGTAACATCCTCCTCTTCTTTTACAGTAACATCCCCTCGTCTTTTACAGTAACATCCCCCTCTTTTATAGTAACATCCCCTCTTTCTTTTATAGTAACACCCTCCTCTTCTTTTACAGTAACATCCCCCTCTTCTTTTACAGTAACATCCCCCTCTTCTTTTATAGTAACACCCTCCTCTTCTTTTACAGTAACATCCCCCTCTTCTTTTACAGTAACATCCCCCTCGTCTTTTATAGTAACATCCTCCTCTTCGTTCACTCTGAACGTGTCTTTTTCTTCTTTAACTGTAACGTATTTCTCTTCTTCTTTCACAGTAACGGCCCCAACCTCTACTTCTTGTTTTACGGTGATATCCACCTCTTCCTTAGCAGCAGGAGAGTAGCTTAGTGACCGCATGGTCGGAGATGTTAGCTAGCTAGGCTAATGCTAACTTAACCAGCCCGCTTGCTGACTAATAACAACACACTAAATTTGAAATTAAATCGGATAACTAACTAGACGATAGAAGTGGTTTTAAAAGACAGTGGCTAATAAACACTAAAGCGTCTGAAGACCTTTATTGGTTCGGCTATTTTGTCGAGCAAGCTACGGAGGTCACTGACGAACTGACGAATTGTTGCTGCTGTTGAAAGAAGCGTTCCGTCCACTACATCATACGTCACACCAGCAGCATCGCCTTAAAGTCTCAGATCGCCATCTGCTGACTGGAGTGGGTAACGCTGTTGATTAAAATGTATATTTTAGGTGGAAGCATGAGTTTTTACTCACCAGTGTAACAATACAGTGTGGTTAAATACTTAGTAAGCTAATTGTCGTCACGATATGGTTACCTATAAGGACAAACAGTTATGTTTTTGCGTTATTACATATTTATTAACTTATTTTGTGACTCTTCCAAACTACACACAATGCAGTATTTCTCAACGTCATATCGATGGTCTTCTCTGTGCTACTGAGTTTGTTTGCCAGTGTAACGGTGTAAAGAAGTTACATGTTTAAAATATTTGTATACTCTATTTAACTAGGCAATTCAGTTAAGAACAGTGCCTTAGACCGCTGCCCCGCTCCTGTGATAAAGGTATGGGATTCTGGGTAATCCACAGCAGATTTATGGAGAACTTGAAAATTGAGTGGTCCTGGGATAGAAATGTATAAAATCGACATTACATCATTAAATCCACGTTTTAAATCACACATTAGCAATTTCTGTTTTATTAACTACTGTTGTTGGTTTGGTGTCAAGTCAGACTCTTTTATATGTTATTTGCCAAATCTCTGTTTTCCATGTGGGTTTTATGCTAAAGTTCCCTCTTTCAAGTTGGTATCTAACTGGAAAATGCATCTTCTTTAGGTTTGCTATTTATACCCTGTCGTCTACTGATCATTCATCCACACTGTGTGTCTCATCAATGCAGGTCATTTATGACAAATGTATAAAGTACACGTTTTATAAACTCATGAACACCAGCCAGTTTATCAGCCGGTTTTATTAGTTTAGGTGTATTATACTTCTTCGCCACCAGAGGGGGACGTTGGGTAATATTTCAGGTGAATTTGATAATTTTTTGATACTAAAATGGATGACAGTTTATTCTGATGTAGTGAATATGAGACACATGGAAATAATGTATTTATTTTTATTATAGTAAATTAGGAATTAGTAGGAAGTGTTAAATCCACCATACGATCACAATGACTTTGATATTTCAACTGTTAAATCCACTATCATTCATCCAGACTGCGTGTGTCCCATCATTACAGCTTTGGAAATAAATTAACTCTCCATTCATTGCTCCTTCCTGTGTTGACTCACTGACTTGAGAGACGGACCAGGAAGGTCACACAAGGTTGATATCAAGCTCAAGCTTGCAAACGTTAAATACACCTCCATCTCCATGAACTACATCACACCTGCCCAGAACCACGAGAACACACCTCCATCTCCATGAATTACATCACACCTGCACAGACCCACTAGAACACACCCCATCTCCATTAACTACATCACACCTGCCCAGAACCACGAGAACACACCTCCATCTCCAAGAACTACATCACACCTGCACAGACCCACTAGAACACAACCCCATCTCCATTAACAACATCACACCTGCCCGGACCCACTAGAACACACCTCCATCTCCATTAACTACATCACACCTGCCCAGACCCACTAGAACACACCCCCATCTCCATTATCTACATCAAACCTGCCCAGACCCACTAGAACACAGCCCCATCTCCATTAACTACATCACACCTGCCCAGACCCACTAGAACACAGCCCCATCTCCATTAACTACATCAAACCTGCCCAGACCCACTAGAACACAGCCCCATCTCCATTAACTACATCACACCTGCCCAGACCCACTAGAACACAGCCCCATCTCCATTAACTACATCACACCTGCCCAGACCCACTAGAACACAGCCCCATCTCCATTAACTACATCAAACCTGCCCAGACCCACTAGAACACAGCCCCATCTCCATTAACTACACCACACCTGCCCAGACCCACTAGAACACACCTCCATCTCCATTAACTCCATCAAACCTGCCCAGACCCACTAGAACACACCCCTGTCTCCAGCGCCCGCATCAGCACCATTTTATTTCTCCCGTCACTTTCAACATTTAGATAATAAAGCATTTGACCTTTCTATTGAATAAACAACAGAGGATTGGTTGATTTCCAGGTTTCAAGTATAATATTTAAGATGACTGATTAGAAAAGTATCATCCAACCATCGGGTATCTCATCACACCCTCATATTCCATGTTTTGAAATATACAGACAGACGGATCAAAAGTCATTTTACATTGTATAACTGTACTTCTGACAGCCAACTTTCCAACTCCTCCCATAACTTTATGATGTCATCACATTCCCAGAAGGATTATTGAGTCATTGTTAGTTTTACACTTCAGACATGACTCTGCCGTTGTGCTGTAGAATTTGTGAATTTTGTCTCTTGTATAATAAGGGACTATCATTTATCCCAACATCACAGGCCACAGACATTGATACAGTTCAAGACTTCCAAAAGTTTTTTAAAGGGATTTCTCCCTGTGCACCTGCCAATTTAAATCCATTAAATGAGACAAGTTACCAGACAGGACATATTGCTGATGCTCTTCCCATTGATAAAAAATAAATAAAAAATTCAGGTTATTTCACCTTTATTTAACCAGGTAGGCTAGTTGAGAACAAGTTCTCATTTACAACTGCGACCTGGCCAAGATAAAGCATAGCAGTGTGAACAGACAACACAGAGTTACACATGGAGTAAACAATTAACTAATTAATTAACTAACTAATTAATTAACTAACTAATTAACAATTAACTAATTAATTAACTAACTAATTAAGTCAATAACACAGTAGAATAAAAAGGGAGTCTATATACAATGTGTGCAAAAGGCATGAGGAGGTAGGCGAATAATTACAATATTGCAGATTAACACTGGATTGATAAATGATCATGTACAGGTACATTTACATTTAAGTCATTTAGCAGACGCTCTTATCCAGAGCGACTTGAGATATTGGTGTGCAAAAGAGCAGAAAAGTAAATAAATAAAAACTGTGGGGATGAGGTAGGTGAAAATGGGTGGGCTATTTACCAATAGATTATGTACAGCTGCAGCGATCGGTTAGCTGCTCAGATAGCTGATGTTTGAAGTTGGTGAGGGAGATAAAGGTCTCCAACTTCAGCGATTTTTGCAATTCGTTCCAGTCACAGGCAGCAGAGTACTGGAACGAAAGGCGGCGAATGAGGTGTTGGCTTTAGGGATGATCAGTGAGATACACCTGCTGGAGCGCGTGCTACGGATGGGTGTTGCCATCGTGACCAGTGAACTGAGATAAGGCGGAGCTTTACCTAGCATGGCCTTGTAGACGACCTGGAGCCAGTGGGTCTTGCGACGAATATGTAGCGAGGGCCAGCCGACTAGAGCATACAAGTCGCAGTGGTGGGTAGTATAAGGTGCTTTAGTGACAAAACGGATGGCACTGTGATAAACTGCATCCAGTTTGCTGAGAAGAGTGTTGGAAGCAATTTTGTAGATGACATCGCCGAAGTCGAGGATCGGTAGGATAGTCAGTTTTACTAGGTAAGCTTGGCAGCGTGAGTGAAGGAGGCTTTGTTACGGAATAGAAAGCCGACTCTTGATTTGATTTTCAATTGGAGATGTTTGATATGGGTCTGGAAGGAGAGTTTGCAGTCTAGCCAGACACCTAGGTACTTATAGGTGTCCACATATTCAAGGTCGGAACCATCCAGTGTGGTGATGCTAGTCGGGCAAGCGGGTGCAGGCAGCGATCGGTTGAAAAGCATGCATTTGGTTTTACTAGCGTTTAAGAGCAATTGGAGGCCACGGAAGGAGTGTTGTATGGCATTGAAGCTCGTTTGGAGGTTAGATAGCAGAGTGTCCAATGACGGGCCAAAAGTATATAGAATGGTGTCGTCTGCGTAGAGGTGGATCAGGGAATCGCCCGCAGCAAGAGCAACATCATTGATATATACAGAGAAAAGAGTCGGCCCGAGAATTGAACCCTGTGGCACCCCCATAAAGACTGCCAGAGGACCGGACAGCATGCCCTCCGATTTGACACACTGAACTCTGTCTGCAAAGTAATTGATAATGATAATTAACTTGTGGGTGGTGGTCGTGATGACGGACTATTCGATGATGTCGTCCATCGGGATTCCCCCAAGAAAGAAGACTCTCTGGATTGATCACTGGAGTCAGATGTGAAGGAGGAGGTTGATCATCAGGTGTCAGATGTGAAGGAGGAGGTTGATCGTCCGGAGTCAGATGTGAAGGAGGAGGTTGATCATCAGGAGTCAGATGTGAAGGAGGAGGTTGATCATCAGGAGTCAGATGTGAAGGAGGAGGTTGATCATCAGGAGTCAGATGTGAAGGAGGAGGTTGATCATCAGGAGTCAGATGTGAAGGAGGAGGTTGATCATCAGGAGTCAGATGTGAAGGAGGAGGTTGATCATCAGGAGTCAGATGTGAAGGAGGAGGTTGATCATCAGCAGTCAGATGTGAAGGAGGAGGATCATCAGGAGTCAGATGTGAAGGAGGAGGTTGATCATCAGGAGTCAGATGTGAAGGAGGAGGTTGATCATCAGCAGTCAGATGTGAAGGAGGAGGTTGATCATCAGGAGTCAGATGTGAAGGAGGAGGTTGATCATCAGGAGTCAGATGTGAAGGAGGAGGTTGATCGTCAGGAGTCAGATGTGAAGGAGGAGGTTGATCGTCAGGAGTCAGATGTGAAGGAGGAGGTTGATCACTGGAGTGAGATGTGAAGGAGGAGGTTGATCGTCAGGAGTCAGATGTGAAGGAGGAGGTTGATCGTCAGGAGTCAGATGTGAAGAAGGAGGATGATCATCAGGAGTCAGATGTGAAGGAGGAGGTTGATCACTGGAGTCAGATGTGAAGAAGGAGGATGATCATCAGGAGTCAGATGTGAAGGAGGAGGTTGATCACTGGAGTCAGATGTGAAGGAGGAGGTTGATCGTCCGGAGTCAGATGTGAAGGAGGAGGTTGATCATTTACATTACATTTAAGTCATTTGGCAGACGCTCTTATCCAGAGCGACTTACAAATTGGTGAATTCACCTTATGACATCCAGTGGAACAGCCACTTTACAATAGTGCATCTAAATCATTTAAGGGGGGGGGTGAGAAGGATTACTTTATCCTATCCTAGGTATTCCTTAAAGAGGTGGGGTTTCAGGTGTCTCCGGAAGGTGGTGATTGACTCCGCTGTCCTGGCGTCATGAGGGAGTTTGTTCCACCATTGGGGGCCAGAGCAGCGAACAGTTTTGACTGGGCTGAGCGGGAACTGTACTTCCTCAGTGGTAGGGAGGCGAGCAGGCCAGAGGTGGATGAACGCAGTGCCCTTGTTTGGGTGTAGGGCCTGATCAGAGCCTGGAGGTACTGCGGTGCCGTTCCCCTCACAGCTCCGTAGGCAAGCACCATGGTCTTGTAGCGGATGCGAGCTTCAACTGGAAGCCAGTGGAGAGAGCGGAGGAGCGGGGTGACGTGAGAGAACTTGGGAAGGTTGAACACCAGACGGGCTGCGGCGTTCTGGATGAGTTGTAGGGGTTTAATGGCACAGGCAGGGAGCCCAGCCAACAGCGAGTTGCAGTATTCCAGACGGGAGATGACAAGTGCCTGGATTAGGACCTGCGCCGCTTCCTGTGTGAGGCAGGGTCGTACTCTGCGGATGTTGTAGAGCATGAACCTACAGGAACGGGCCACCGCCTTGATGTTAGTTGAGAACGACAGGGTGTTGCCCAGGATCACGCCAAGGTTCTTAGCGCTCTGGGAGGAGGACACAATGGAGTTGTCAACCGTGATGGCGAGATCATGGAACGGGCAGTCCTTCCCCGGGAGGAAGAGCAGCTCCGTCTTGCCGAGGTTCAGCTTGAGGTGGTGATCCGTCATCCACACTGATATGTCTGCCAGACATGCAGAGATGCGATTCGCCACCTGGTCATCAGAAGGGGGAAAGGAGAAGATTAATTGTGTGTCATCTGCATAGCAATGATAGGAGAGACCATGTGAGGTTATGACAGAGCCAAGTGACTTGGTGTATAGCGAGAATAGGAGAGGGCCTAGAACAGATCGTCAGGAGTCAGATGTGAAGGAGGAGGATGATCATCAGGAGTCAGATGCGAAGGAGGAGGTTGATCATCAGCAGTCAGATGTGAAGGAGGAGGTTGATCATCAGCAGTCAGATGTGAAGGAGGAGGTTGATCATCAGCAGTCAGATGTGAAGGAGGAGGTTGATCATCAGGAGTCAGATGTGAAGGAGGAGGTTGATCATCAGGAGTCAGATGTGAAGGAGGAGGTTGATCACTGGAGTCAGATGTGAAGGAGGAGGATGATCATCAGGAGTCAGATGTGAAGGAGGAGGTTGATCATCAGCAGTCAGATGTGAAGGAGGAGGATCATCAGGAGTCAGATGTGAAGGAGGAGGTTGATCATCAGCAGTCAGATGTGAAGGAGGAGGTTGATCATCAGGAGTCAGATGTGAAGGAGGAGGTTGATCATCAGGAGTCAGATGTGAAGGAGGAGGTTGATCGTCAGGAGTCAGATGTGAAGGAGGAGGTTGATCGTCAGGAGTCAGATGTGAAGGAGGAGGTTGATCACTGGAGTGAGATGTGAAGGAGGAGGTTGATCGTCAGGAGTCAGATGTGAAGGAGGAGGTTGATCGTCAGGAGTCAGATGTGAAGAAGGAGGATGATCATCAGGAGTCAGATGTGAAGGAGGAGGTTGATCATCAGGAGTCAGATGTGGAGGAGGAGGTTGATCACTGGAGTCAGATGTGAAGGAGGAGGTTGATCGTCCGGAGTCAGATGTGAAGGAGGAGGTTGATCATTTACATTACATTTAAGTCATTTGGCAGACGCTCTTATCCAGAGCGACTTACAAATTGGTGAATTCACCTTATGACATCCAGTGGAACAGCCACTTTACAATAGTGCATCTAAATCATTTAAGGGGGGGGTGAGAAGGATTACTTTATCCTATCCTAGGTATTCCTTAAAGAGGTGGGGTTTCAGGTGTCTCCGGAAGGTGGTGATTGACTCCGCTGTCCTGGCGTCATGAGGGAGTTTGTTCCACCATTGGGGGCCAGAGCAGCGAACAGTTTTGACTGGGCTGAGCGGGAACTGTACTTCCTCAGTGGTAGGGAGGCGAGCAGGCCAGAGGTGGATGAACGCAGTGCCCTTGTTTGGGTGTAGGGCCTGATCAGAGCCTGGAGGTACTGCGGTGCCGTTCCCCTCACAGCTCCGTAGGCAAGCACCATGGTCTTGTAGCGGATGCGAGCTTCAACTGGAAGCCAGTGGAGAGAGCGGAGGAGCGGGGTGACGTGAGAGAACTTGGGAAGGTTGAACACCAGACGGGCTGCGGCGTTCTGGATGAGTTGTAGGGGTTTAATGGCACAGGCAGGGAGCCCAGCCAACAGCGAGTTGCAGTATTCCAGACGGGAGATGACAAGTGCCTGGATTAGGACCTGCGCCGCTTCCTGTGTGAGGCAGGGTCGTACTCTGCGGATGTTGTAGAGCATGAACCTACAGGAACGGGCCACCGCCTTGATGTTAGTTGAGAACGACAGGGTGTTGCCCAGGATCACGCCAAGGTTCTTAGCGCTCTGGGAGGAGGACACAATGGAGTTGTCAACCGTGATGGCGAGATCATGGAACGGGCAGTCCTTCCCCGGGAGGAAGAGCAGCTCCGTCTTGCCGAGGTTCAGCTTGAGGTGGTGATCCGTCATCCACACTGATATGTCTGCCAGACATGCAGAGATGCGATTCGCCACCTGGTCATCAGAAGGGGGAAAGGAGAAGATTAATTGTGTGTCATCTGCATAGCAATGATAGGAGAGACCATGTGAGGTTATGACAGAGCCAAGTGACTTGGTGTATAGCGAGAATAGGAGAGGGCCTAGAACAGATCGTCAGGAGTCAGATGTGAAGGAGGAGGATGATCATCAGGAGTCAGATGCGAAGGAGGAGGTTGATCATCAGCAGTCAGATGTGAAGGAGGAGGTTGATCATCAGCAGTCAGATGTGAAGGAGGAGGTTGATCATCAGGAGTCAGATGTGAAGGAGGAGGTTGATCATCAGGAGTCAGATGTGAAGGAGGAGGTTGATCATCAGGAGTCAGATGTGAAGGAGGAGGTTGATCACTGGAGTCAGATGTGAAGGAGGAGGTTGATCATCAGGAGTCAGATGTGAAGGAGGAGGTTGATCATCAGCAGTCAGATGTGAAGGAGGAGGTTGATCATCAGGAGTCAGATGTGAAGGAGGAGGTTGATCATCAGCAGTCAGATGTGAAGGAGGAGGTTGATCATCAGGAGTCAGATGTGAAGGAGGAGGTTGATCATCAGGAGTCAGATGTGAAGGAGGAGGTTGATCGTCAGGAGTCAGATGTGAAGGAGGAGGTTGATCGTCAGGAGTCAGATGTGAAGGAGGAGGTTGATCACTGGAGTGAGATGTGAAGGAGGAGGTTGATCGTCAGGAGTCAGATGTGAAGGAGGAGGTTGATCGTCAGGAGTCAGATGTGAAGAAGGAGGATGATCATCAGGAGTCAGATGTGAAGGAGGAGGTTGATCATCAGGAGTCAGATGTGGAGGAGGAGGTTGATCACTGGAGTCAGATGTGAAGGAGGAGGTTGATCGTCCGGAGTCAGATGTGAAGGAGGAGGTTGATCATTTACATTACATTTAAGTCATTTGGCAGACGCTCTTATCCAGAGCGACTTACAAATTGGTGAATTCACCTTATGACATCCAGTGGAACAGCCACTTTACAATAGTGCATCTAAATCATTTAAGGGGGGGTGAGAAGGATTACTTTATCCTATCCTAGGTATTCCTTAAAGAGGTGGGGTTTCAGGTGTCTCCGGAAGGTGGTGATTGACTCCGCTGTCCTGGCGTCATGAGGGAGTTTGTTCCACCATTGGGGGCCAGAGCAGCGAACAGTTTTGACTGGGCTGAGCGGGAACTGTACTTCCTCAGTGGTAGGGAGGCGAGCAGGCCAGAGGTGGATGAACGCAGTGCCCTTGTTTGGGTGTAGGGCCTGATCAGAGCCTGGAGGTACTGCGGTGCCGTTCCCCTCACAGCTCCGTAGGCAAGCACCATGGTCTTGTAGCGGATGCGAGCTTCAACTGGAAGCCAGTGGAGAGAGCGGAGGAGCGGGGTGACGTGAGAGAACTTGGGAAGGTTGAACACCAGACGGGCTGCGGCGTTCTGGATGAGTTGTAGGGGTTTAATGGCACAGGCAGGGAGCCCAGCCAACAGCGAGTTGCAGTATTCCAGACGGGAGATGACAAGTGCCTGGATTAGGACCTGCGCCGCTTCCTGTGTGAGGCTGGGTCGTACTCTGAGGATGTTGTAGAGCATGAACCTACAGGAACGGGCCACCGCCTTGATGTTAGTTGAGAACGACAGGGTGTTGCCCAGGATCACGCCAAGGTTCTTAGCGCTCTGGGAGGAGGACACAATGGAGTTGTCAACCGTGATGGCGAGATCATGGAACGGGCAGTCCTTCCCGGGAGGAAGAGCAGCTCCGTCTTGCCGAGGTTCAGCTTGAGGTGGTGATCCGTCATCCACACTGATATGTCTGCCAGACATGCAGAGATGCGATTCGCCACCTGGTCATCAGAAGGGGGAAAGGAGAAGATTAATTGTGTGTCATCTGCATAGCAATGATAGGAGAGACCATGTGAGGTTATGACAGAGCCAAGTGACTTGGTGTATAGCGAGAATAGGAGAGGGCCTAGAACAGATCGTCAGGAGTCAGATGTGAAGGAGGAGGATGATCATCAGGAGTCAGATGCGAAGGAGGAGGTTGATCATCAGCAGTCAGATGTGAAGGAGGAGGTTGATCATCAGCAGTCAGATGTGAAGGAGGAGGTTGATCATCAGCAGTCAGATGTGAAGGAGGAGGTTGATCATCAGGAGTCAGATGTGAAGGAGGAGGTTGATCATCAGGAGTCAGATGTGAAGGAGGAGGTTGATCACTGGAGTCAGATGTGAAGGAGGAGGTTGATCACTGGAGTCAGATGTGAAGGAGGAGGTTGATCGTCAGGAGTCAGATGTGAAGGAGGAGGTTGATCACTGGAGTCAGATGTGAAGGAGGAGGTTGATCATCAGGAGTCAGATGTGAAGGAGGAGGTTGATCATCAGTGAACCTCTAGGATTGTGGCTAGGCTGGCGTTTACACTTCCAGCTTGGTCATACATTTTTATACTTTGAATGTTGATATTGTGAACCTATGTTATATATTTGTACCTGCTGTTTCATGAAGTCATGTCACTGAGTACTGCCCCTATATATACCGTGCATTCGGAAAGTATTCAGACCCTTTCACTTTTTCCACATTTTGTTACTTTACATTCTTATTCTGACATGGATTAAATACATTTTCCCCCTCATCAATCTACACACAATAACCCATAATGACATCACAATACCCCATAATGACATCACAATACCCCATAATGACAAAGCAAAAACAGGTTTTTATAAATGATAAATTAAAAATGTGATTTTCTTTAAAAAACAAGTATATTTCTAAATGACCCCAAACTTTTGGACGGTAGTGTATAGACCTCGTCTGTTCATTATATACATCTACATGATGTATTGTTATACCATGTAGGAGCAGTATAGACCTAGTCTGGTCATTATATACATCTATATGATGTATTGTTACACCATGAGGAGCAGTATAGACCTAGTCTGTTCATTATATACATGATGTATTGTTACACCATGTAGGAGCAGTATAGACCAATCTGTTCATTATATACATCTACATGATGTATTGTTGCACCAACAAATAAAGGGAAATTATATTGTTTATACTGATACAATTGCTCAGAGAAAGAGATATAGTTTAAAATGTAATTCTCAAAAGGTAGGTGTCGGAATTATTGCCACCTATGTTTTCATTTACATTTACATTACATTTAAGTCATTTAGCAGACGCTCTTATCCAGAGCGACTTACAAATTGGTGAATTCACCTTCTGACATCCAGTGGAACAGCCACTTTACAATAGTGCATCTAAATCATTAAGGGGGGGGGGGTGAGAAGGATTACTTATCCTATCCTAGGTATTCCTTGAAGAGGTGGGGTTTCAGGTGTCTCCGGAAGGTGGTGATTGACTCCGCTGTCCTGGCGTCGTGAGGGAGTTTGTTCCACCATTGGGGGGCCAGAGCAGCGAACAGTTTTGACTGGGCTGAGCGGGAACTGTACTTCCTCAGTGGTAGGGAGGCGAGCAGGCCAGAGGTGGATGATTGCAGTGCCCTTGTTTGGGTGTAGGGCCTGATCAGAGCCTGGAGGTACTGCGGTGCCGTTCCCCTCACAGCTCCGTAGGCAAGCACCATGGTCTTGTAGCGGATGCGAGCTTCAACTGGAAGCCAAGTTTTCAATACTCCAGCACCCTCCCCTCGGGAGGATAACGACACTGAAATGTTTTATGAGATTAGAGAACACATTGGGTGGGATCTTAGACTGTTCCTCCATACAGAATCTCTCCACGTCCTTCATTTATTTTGTCTGCGCTTGTGGACTGCCCTGTTCACTTGCGTCGAGCAATCCCGGATCCGGGATCCTATTTATAGCCTCAAGCTCATTAGCATAACGCAACGTTAACTATTCATGAAAATCGCAAATGAAATGAAATAAATATATTTGCTCTCAAGCTTAGACTTTTGTTAACAACACTGTCATCTCAGATTTTCAAAATATGCTTTTCAACCATAGCTAAACAAGCATTTGTGTAAGAGTATTGATAGCTAGCATAGCTATAAGCCTAGAATTCAGCCAGCAACATTTTCACAAAAACAAGAAAATCATTCAAATAAAATCATTTACCTTTGAAGAACTTCAGATGTTTTCAATGAGACTCTCAGTTAGATAGCAAATGTTCAGTTTTTCAAAAATATATTATTTGTGTAGGACAAATCTCTCCGTTTTGTTCACGTTTGGCTATGAAAAAAACCTGTATCCAGTTATAGCCTCAAGCTCATTAGCATAATGTAACGTTAACTATTTATGAAAATCGCAAATGAAATGAAATGAATGTGCTAGCTCTCAAGCTTAGCCTTAACAACACTGTCATCTCAGATTTTCAAAATATGCTTTTGAACCATAGCAAAACAAGCATTTGTGTAAGAGTATTGATAGCTAGTGTAGCATTTAGCGTAGCATTTAGCGGGCAACATTTGCACAAAAACCAGAAAAGGATTCAAATAAAATCATTTACCTTTGAAGAACTTCGGATGTTTTCAATGAGGAGACTCTCAGTTACATAGCAAATGTTCAGTTTTTCCTGAAAGATTCTTTGTGTAGGAGAAATCGCTCCTTTTTGGGGGTACGAAAATTCAGTCATCAAAACGGCTAACTGTTTTCCAAATTAACTCCATAATATCGACTGAAACACGGCAAACGCTGTTTAGAATCAATCCTCAAGGTGTTTTTCACATATCTCTTCATTGATATATCGTTTGTGAATGTCTACTTTCTCCTGTGAATCGCTTGGAAAAAGACGTGCAGTTGAAGATGACGCACCAATTTCGACGGAGGACACCGGGCGGACACCTGGCAAATGTAGTCTCTTATGGTCAATCTTCCAATGATATGCCTACAAATACGTCACAATGCTGCAGACACCTTGGGGAAACGATAGATCGGGCAGGCTCATTCCTTGCGCATTCACAGCCATATAAGGAGACAATGAAAAACAGAGCCTCAAAAATCCTGCTCATTTCCTGTTTGAAGTTTCATCTTGGTTTCGCCTGTAGCATCAGTTCTGGGGCACTCACAGACAATATCTTTGCAGTTTTGGAAACGTCAGAGTGTTCTCTTTCCAAAGCTGTCAATTATATGCATAGTCGAGCATCTTTTTGTGACAAAATATTGCACTTAAAACGGGCACGTTTTTTTATCCAATAATGAAATAGCGCCCCCATAGATGTAACAGGTTAATACTTTGTATTGCCACCTTTTGCTGCGATTACAGCTGTAAGTCGCTTGGGGTATGTCTCTATCAGTTTTGCACATCGAGAGACTGAAATTTTTTCCCATTCCTCCTTGCAAAACAGCTCGAGCTCAGTGAGGTTGGATGGAGAGCATTTGTGAACAGCAGTTTTCAGTTCATCCACAGATTCTCGATTGGATTCAGGTCTGGACTTTGACTTGGCCATTCTAACACCTGGATATGTTTATTTTTGAACCATTCCATTGTAGATTTTGCTTTATGTTTTGGATCATTGTCTTGTTGGAAGACAAATCTCCGTCCCAGTCTCAGGTCTTTTGCAGACTCCATCAGGTTTTCTTCCAGAATGGTCCTGTATTTGGCTCCATCCATCTTCCCATCAATTTTAACCATCTTCCCTGTCCCTGCTGAAGAAAAGCAGGCCCAAACCATGATGCTGCCACCACCATGTTTGACAGTGGGGATGGTCTGTTCAGGGTGATGAGCTGTGTTGCTTTTACGCCAAACATAACGTTTTGCATTGTTGCCAAAAAGTTCAATTTTGGTTTCATCTGACCAGAGCACCTTCTTCCACATGTTTGGTGTGTCTCCCAGGTGGCTTGTGGCAAACTTTAAACTACACTTTTTATGGATATCTTTAAGAAATGTCTTTCTTCTTGCCACTCTTCCATAAAGGCCAGATTTGTGCAATATACGACTGATTGTTGTCCTATGGACAGAGTCTCCCACCTCAGCTGTAGATCTCTGCAGTTCATCCAGAGTGATCATGGGCCTCTTGGCTGCATCTCTGATCAGTCTTCTCCTTGTATGAGCTGAAAGTTTAGAGGGACGGCCAGGTCTTGGTAGATTTGCAGTGGTCTGATACTCCTTCCATTTCAATATTATCGCTTGCACAGTGCTCCTTGGGATGTTTAAAGCTTGGGAAATCGTTTTGTATCCAAATCCGGCTTTAAACTTCTTCACCAGTATCTCGGACCTGCCTGGTGTGTTCCTTGTTCTTCATGATGCTCTCTGCGCTTTTAACGGACCTCTGAGACTATCACAGTGCAGGTGCATTTATACGGAGACTTGATTACACACAGGTAGATTGTATTTATCATCATTAGTCATTTAGGTCAACATTGGATCATTCAGAGATCCTCACTGAACTTCTGGAGAGAGTTTGCTGCACTGAAAGTAAAGGGGCTGAATAATTTTGCACTCCCAATTTTTCAGTTTTTGATTTGTTAAAAAAGTTTGAAATATCCAATAAATGTCGTTCCACTTCATGATTGTGTCCCACTTGTTGTTGATTCTTCACAAAAAAATACAGTTTTATATCTTTATGTTTGAAGCCTGAAATGTGGCAAAAGGTCGCAAAGTTCAAGGGGGCCGAATACTTTCGCAAGGCACTGTACATAGTTCGAGTGCATTTCAGAATACAAAAAAAACAAAACCTTCTACAGGTGATGAGTGTGAGGCTCGGATTTATTCCTTAAGTTTAATACCGCTCTTCACCGACCCAGGAAGGGGTAGGGACAAACAGGCATTGTACCTCGTTTCGCCCCTTCAGTGAACAATAATTATAGTGTTAGGTTCTAATTTTTCAGAGTGAATAACTCACGGACACAAGAGAAGCTTAACCATGTTTAAATATACCCAAAGGTGTTTTACAGCTGTAATTCAGACAAAACGTGTTCTCACCATCACAAGTATATATACCCCACTTTGGACAATCCTCCTCTCCAATCGTTACATCTTCTGGTTTGACAGGAAGAGGGTAACAGGATACTAAACCCTAAGGTTGCAAGATCGGTTCCCCGAGCTGACAAGGTACAAATCTGTCGTTCTGCCCCTGAACAAGGCAGTTAACCCACTGTTCCTAAGCCATCATTGAAAATAAGAATTTGTTCTTAACTGACTTGCCGAGTAAAATTAAAATTAATAAAAATTGTGTCGACGACCGGCTCCCTCCTAGTCAGGTTGTGTCGATGACCGGCTCCCTCCTAGTCAGGTTGTGTCGATGACCGGCTCCATCTAGTCAGGTTGTGTCGATGACCGGCTCCATCTAGTCAGGTTGTGTCGACGACCGGCTCCATCTAGTCAGGTAGTGTCGACGACCGGCTCCCTCCTAGTCAGGTTGTGTCGACGACCGGCTCCATCTAGTCAGGTCCATCTAGTCAGGTGTGTCGACGACCGGCTCCCTCCTAGTCAGGTTGTGTCGATGACCGGCTCCCTCCTAGTCAGGTTGTGTCGATGACCGGCTCCCTCCTCGTCAGGTTGTGTCGATGACCGGCTCCCTCCTAGTCAGGTTGTGTCGATGACCGGCTCCCTCCTCGTCAGGTTGTGTCGATGACCGGCTCCCTCCTAGTCAGGTTGTGTCGATGACCGGCTCCGTCTAGTCAGGTTGTGTCGATGACCAACTCCATCCAGTCAGGTTGTGTCGATGACCGGCTCCATCTAGTCAGGTTGTGTCGATGACCGGCTCCCTCCTAGTCAGATTATATTGACGAATGCCTCCCTCTCGTCACTAGTGTGTCTTATTTATTTAATCAAACAGCGTGTTTAAAGCATCATATGTTCAGTACATATAGATTTTATAAAAACAAGTGGGGCGATTGATAGAAATTACAGATGACTCTTGGTTGACCGTGGATCAAATCCAGGCTGTATCATAACCGGCCGTGATTGGGAGTCCCATAGGGCGCGCACAATTGGCCCAGCGTCGTCCAGGGTACGCAGTCATTGTAAATAAGATTTTGTTCTTAACTGATTTGCCTAGTTAAATAAAGGTTACATTTAAATAATTTTAAAAAAGTGATTCATGACAAACCACATTTTACAAATCCGTCAAGGCACCAAAACAAAGGTTTCAAACCAATTCATGAATGTAATTGAATCTAGGTATGTCTTGCCTTTAATGTAAGGCCATGAAAAAAAAATGGCTGACAATGACTTATCAACAGCTCTAATAATTTGCTCTCACAGGAAATCTACACTGGCAATTATAGAATATTCTATGAACCTCAATCTGTTTAAAACAATAATTTTGACCTCATGGATGGCCAGTCCTTGTATTCATAGTGTAGTGAATCCAGGGAGTAGCCCTGGGCTGAACTCAAACCTGGGTCCAGCAACTGTCAAGCCAATACCTTAGAACTGTTACGCCAAGATTTCTGAACTTCTTGACGAGGTCGCTGGGTGTTGGGTTACGGTTGCTACAATAGCCTTCTCTAAGAATGTGAGAGTGGAAACACTTCTCCTTCCCCCATCCCTCAGCAGTTAACCGAACCCAGCCTCTGGGCAGCCATTTTGTTGCGGTTTAACAAACCCACACAACCCAGCAATCTGTAGTTCAAACAATAACAAATTGGTCAGTCCACCACTACTATCCTATATTTGTGTTGGACAAGTTTGCTCACCACCAGAAAACTTCCATTTTACATTATAATCAACTACAATGCTTCACATTCTCCAATATAAACAGTGTCTACTGGCTATCAACAATTAAAAACAAGAAAAACGTATTTCTAAATAATAATATACAATCGTATCTTTTCTCATTTTTCTTTCTATAGAATCCTAAAACTCACTAGCTTCTAGAACTCTCGTCCCCTTGGAACGAGCCCAAACAAAACTAAATCTCCAATACAGGAAAAACGTGCAGTCAAAATAAATTCCATGGCAACTCACTGACTAAACGCAAGCATTTTTGACTGCACAGTATGGGAATAAAGACAATTAGAATTTAAATGTTGTCAAGAAATACTGGAGTGATGTCAGATTGTTAATAAAATTGATTATAGACCAATTATACTGTTTTCGTGTGTGTATAAACACAAACATCTGCAACAATTATCATATTACATGCATTTTTTTCCCACTTGAAGAAAACAGCAGACTAAATTTTGAAGTGCTGCATGTTGATTAAAGTGGGTCACCAACGCAGTAAGTGTAACACAGCTCTTTTTTTTTGTTCGTCACTTTGTTTAATAATACTCTTTCAATTCAGAGCCTGGATTTCCCCTGAGGTTAATATCCATATCATGCTGCAATCAATTGAACAGGGTAAACGATAAGGTAGAACATCATTAAAAAACTCCTACGACAATGTTAAAACATTCTACATTGTGACATCATTAAAACACTCCTACGACAATGTTAAAACATTCTACATTGTGACATCATTAAAACACTCCTACAACGTTAAAACATTTTACATTGTGACATTATTTCAGTGATATCATGTAACAACTTCTTCATATATGTATTTTCTGATGTTTGATCAGATCTTTTATCAGAGTATCTCTTGTCACATTGATCACAACTATGAGGCTTCTCTCCTGTGTGTGTTCTCTGGTGTGCAGTCAGCTGGCTAGATGTAGGAAAACTCTTCTCACATTGATCACAGCTATAAGGCTTCTCTCCTGTGTGTGTTCTCTGGTGTGCAGTCAGCTGGCGAGATGTAGGAAAACTCTTCTCACATTGATCACAGCTATAAGGCGTCTCTCCTGTGTGTGTTCTCTGGTGTTGAGTCAGATGGCTAGCTTGAACAAAACTCCTCCCACATTGATCACAGCTATAAGGTTTCTCTCCTGTGTGTTTTCTCTGGTGTAATGTCAGAACGCTAGATGTAGTAAAACTCCTCCCACATTGACCACAGCTATAAGGTTTTTCTCCTGTGTGTGTTCTCTGGTGTACTGTCAGAATGCTAGATGTAGGAAAACTCTTCTCACATTGATCACAGCTATAAGGTTTCTCTCCTGTGTGTGTTCTCTGGTGTATTTTAAGTTCTGATGAAGATTTGCAACCTTTCCCACAGTCAGAGCAGCAATGAGATTTCTTCCCTGTGGGTCTCCGCTGGTGTTTCTTGAGGTGTTTTGAAGTGGAGAGACTCTTCTCTGCCTCTTCAGCATCATGAGGTTGTTGAGGCCCCCCAGAGGATCCAGGATTGTCACGTCTCTCTCCTGTGTAAACAAAAAGTCAGACAGGTGGTTTAAGGCCCACAACAGCAAAAATACACTGTAAAAGGGTGATGCCAACAGCGTAGCCATTATGTTGTTCAAACAATGATGTCTGGAATGAATGTGAATTATTTGACATTTGTCTTAAGACAGTCAAGTGAACAGTGATCTTTTGTCTTGTTTTCCCATTAGTAGTTACATCGATGATTGTACGCAAGAAATACGTTTTTAAAGTTGTTGTAATCCTAAGCAGTGTGCCAGACAACTTTTGGTCTCCAATATAGGCACCTTTCAGTAAGTCTATGGTTGTTGTTAGGTGAAGTTATGAGTCTACAGTAAGTCTATGGTATTGGGATAACTAGCAGTTTCCGCATTAGCATGGAGGAGTTTCTGCAACCAAATTGCGTTTTAGCAAACAGAGGGCGATGCAGAAAGCGATGCACCTATTTGGGGATGTCTGATAGTATTTACGCACCACCACTAATGATTTGTGGAGCTTCTCAAAGTAATTTTCTCTTCACCTCAAACAGCAAGTAAACAAAGTCTTACAAATACTTTGAGGAACTATTGATTAAAGTAAAATATGTTCAGCTCTCACTCTTGATAACCACTCGACAGGAAAGGGAAAAATGTAATGCTCTGCTCCAGTGGAAATATCATACAATACCTGATTACTTCTTGTCCCTTTCACAAATAGCTTACAGCTTAGTCTGTCCCAAACTCTCTGCTGCGGGAAACGGAGAGCCCAGAATATTTTATACAATGTTGCTATCATGTTTCAGACTGACCTAGGTGATAGAACTTTAAACAGTGTATCAACTATGAAGACAGGCCATGCTCAGTCAATGTGATTTATTTTTATCTGGATATTTTCTAGATGTTTTTATTTGTTGGCTTTAGGTAGGCTATTTTTACATAGTTGGCAATGGCAATAAAATATTATATACATCTAAATGTTTATTTCTATTTATATAGAACATAGATTAGTCACAGAATGATTTTGAGATGCGATTATAAAATAAATTGTTCCAGTAAAATGTGAATATGAAAATCATAACTGGCAAAAGATCAGTAGAAATGGTCAGATAAATTTGCACTCCAAATGGAAAAGATTGCCGACTGCTGTTGTAGCCTATTACTGGAAACTTCAGGAGCATAATGTCAGAATTTACGAAGGCCAGCAGCAGCGGGAGGAGGAACAGGTTTTTTCTTGTTTTCTTATGGTTAGGCTATTTTGATCTCTGGTTCCCTCGAGTCATTTGTGTGTCGCAATTATTTAGTAAAAACAGGTGATTAATATGTTGATTTTGTAAAAAATATTTGCTGCTCTGTGGTGTGTAATGAGGAGCAACCAGACACTTGGACGCATTTATGAAATTGCTTATTCCAGTTACTAATAAGCATGCACCCATTAAGAAAAGGACTGTAAAAGCTGTTAAATCCAGTGGAATGATGAGGAATTGAAAAATGGCATGGTTGAGAAGGATGAGGCAAAAGGAATGGCAAATAAGTCTGGCTGTACAACCGATTGACAAACGTCCTGCAAATTGAGAAATCATGTGACTAAACTGAATAAAAAGAAGAAAAACGACAAAGATAAATGACAAAGTATGATAGTAAAAAGCTTTTGAGAACCTTACATACAATTATAGGAAAAAAGGCTCCATGATTAACTGAATCAGATGGCTCATTCATCAAAGCCCACAACTATCATGATTTTTTTCATTGGCAAGATTAGCAAACTTAGGCATGATATACCAGCAGCGAATGCTGACACTGACAACACTTCCAAGTATATCTGACCAAATTATGAAAGACAAACATTGTCATTTAGAATTCCGTGTGGAAGAGTGAATAAAATGATTGTGGAAGAGCTGAACAAAATTGTTGTCTATCAACAATGACAAGCCACCGGGGTCTGACAATCTAGATGGAAAATTACTGAGGATAATAGTGGACTATATTGCCACTCCTATTTTCCGTATCTTTAATTTAAGCCTACGAGAGAGTCTGTTCCCCAGGCCTGGAGGAAGCTCAAGTCATTCAATATGTCCTATGCTCTGCATAGTTTGCTCCAGGTAAAATGTTGCCCTTATTCAGCCATTCTGTGACCAAAAACAAGCTACATATGGACAGTAGCAAAATAAACTGACTCTGGAAATAACAAAGCGCCTCTTAACCTAGCTGGAAATGGGACAAACGGACCCCTTCTGTGGAAACAGACTGGGACGATTTGTAATCAACTCTAATTCCCAGGAACGGGGTTCATATGAACCACAGAGACTGTGTGGGATAATAACATGGCCGTGTCCAACTCTGCTTGTTCCCTCGACTCAGCTACCAACCACAAATCTCCAACAGGGCCCTTTACCTGTATCAATAGACACTTCATAGTGAGCTACAGGTAGCAATCAGCAATGAATCCCAATAATGAGCCACCTATGGGAGGGGTATCCCTTGTGGACAAATATCTCAATTTATTACTGCTACCCTGGCGAGATTGATATAACCCTTGAACATCGGCTCCAACCCTCGTCGGATGTGGCAGGGCTTGCAAATTATTGCAAACTGCAAAGGGAAGCACAGGGGTAGCTGCCTAGTGACACGAGCCTACCAGACGAGCAACATTACTTCTATGCTCGCGTCGAAGAAAGTAACACTGAAACATGCATGAGAGCATCAGCTGTTCCAGACGACTTTGTGATCACGCTCTACGCAGCCGATGTGAGTAAGACCTTGAACAGGTTAACATTCACAAGGCCGCAGGGCCAGACGGATTACCAGGATGTGTACTCCAAGCATGCGCTGACCAACTGGCAATGGTCTTCACTGACATTTTCATCCCCTGTCTGAGTCGAATACCAATGTGCTTGAAGCAGAAAACCATAGTCCCTGTGCACAAGAACACTAAGGTAATCTGCCTAAATGACTACCAAACCGTAACACTCACGTCTGTAGCCATGAAGTGATTTGAAAGGCTGGTCGTTGCTCACAACACCATTATCCCTTTATCACCATAATCCCACTCCAATTTGCATACCGCCCCAACAGATCTACAGATGATGCAATCTCTATTGCACTCCACACTACCCTTTCCCACCTGGGCAAAAGGAACACCCATGTGAGAATGCTATTCATCGACTCCATCCAGCAGGTATCCTATGTGGAGGCAGTGAAAATAGCTGAAGGAGTAGAGAGGAGAAGGTAGTGGATGTCCCAGTCTGCAGTGAAGCCATGCAGGAGAAGGATCCCAACACACTAATAGTGAACAAGGTGGACATTGTTGTGTTTATAGCGCATGTGATAAATTGCATTAATAAATTATTAGCAACCTTCGTCTAAAACTAGCAGTTTCCGCATTAGCTTGGAGGAGTTTCTACAACAAAATTGTGTTTGCATTGCCCTCACTGCCACACTGATAAATTGCATTAATACTAAACTAATAAAACATCTAAGAAGCTAGACATCATTGTGAAGGCGGCAAATAGATTTCTGGATCTCCAGGACTTCAGACAAAATGTTACAGGGAGAACTGAATGAAGACGTTCCAGCCCTCTCAGGTTCATGAAACTGTGTGGGGATCTGAATAGTACCATTTTTGTTTTAAATTCAGGGTAATGGAGTGAATTTGGTTCGTGTTTATTTTAGGTAATTAGTATGATCTGTTAATCCCATTTTGGTTACTGTAGGTGGCAGCAATACACCTGATGAGTGTAGTCTGACAAACCTCAGCGAAGAAGACATGGTAGGAACCAAAGTGATGGTCAGTATTTCCACTTGATCCTAATTAGATGTTACATTACATGTTTTCTTACTTCATGTAGCTGGCTAGCAAGCCAACATATTCATACTTCGCCTACTCCTCTCTGATAAGATACCGTTGCACAAACATGCTTATCTAGTCCTACAACAGCACTGGTACCAGGCAGTATTAGCTAGCTACGTTTGCTCTTACTCTTAATACATTTAGCACGCTAGCTCGCCCGCTAACTAGCGATTTGCAGCTAACATTATTTAAGCAACACCTTGCTAAGAAAAGACAATCTTTCGCCTTTTTTTTTGCTCAACATTCTTAATATTTGTCATAATTATTTAAAGCAGTTCATTTGTATCCGCTCTAGTTGGACTTTTTCCACCACTATTTTCCACCATTTTCTTCAAATCTGAAAATGATGTGAAGCCACGCCCATTTACGACAGAATTGCATTATGGGCCCTAAAGTACTGCGTGTATATGTCATATTTTGGCGAATGTAGTACGACATCCGGGAACTTTTGGCATACTAACTACATCATACTATAATAAGCAAACTATATACTCCATTAACATCAAATAGAATACTCAAACTAACTGTACTAACACAGCTCAGATCTCTGGGCAGCCATTTTGTTTGTTAAAAAACTAGGTTGCCTCTTTTAAAAAAGCCACACAAGCAATCTGCAGTTCAACCAATAACAAAGCTGTAATTACACCACTGTTTTGGTAATAGGATGGATGGGGCTGGAGAACTGTAACTACTCTCAAATTCATAGACAGACCTATGGATGCAAGGACTGACCATCCATGATATCAACATTATGTTTGAGGCTATACAGTGTTGGTTTACATTGTTTCTAAACATAATAGTAAAAAAAGCTTATTTGGGGTTCTGATGTGGTAAACAGTTGAACTAAGCTCATAAGGCATGCGTTATATTCTTCAAGAATCAATGCCTATAAATAAATAATTTAAAAGTCAAAATATGGATGGAGCAATTGCAAATGTCCCCTTTAACACTACACATCAGTTCAACATCCAACCGCAGAGTTTGTGCTTCTGTTTTTAAGACAGTACTTACTAGTGTTAATCAGGGCCCGTTCATCGTTAGAACCATCGGACGCCTTAAGATGCGCTTGAGAAACAGGGCCCAGATATCCAGTTTCCTCCTCTTCTTCATTTTCCGATGTGACAGTCACCTCCCCCTCCTCTTCGTTCACTGAAACGTCGTCGTCCTCTTTATTAACTCTGAACGAATCTCCCTCTTCTTTAACTGAGACGTCTTTCTCTTCTTTCACGGTAACAGCCTCATCCATCTCATTCACGAGAGCTTCTTTCTCCATCCAACAGACCGCCTCTTCTTCAGCAGAAACGGGGTGAAGTTTGAGACTGGAGCTATGAGGCACGTACTGAAGTCGCAAAGCCGTATTATGCAAAGCAGTGTCACTTTATCAGCAGCACGTGATCAATGACGTCTGAAGAATCATTTCGTCGAATACCTGATTGGTATTGATTAATACCTGATTGGTACTGATATTGGTGTAATTTCTCACCCCTTTTGGCTGTATGAAAGTTAATTTCTACCTCAGGCACATGCATTTGTTCTTTGATATTATGAAGGTAATTTGTGTGAAATGTACTTTCCCCACTAATTCACCCCATCTCTTTACATTGCTTATGCATATTCAGTGGCCAGACTCAAATTCCAAACACGATGCCCATCCTGGTAGATCTGAACTGAATGCAGCTTGGAGTGATCAGATGACAGAAGTTACATTGAGGTGCCAGGTGTAACTGAGGCTGTAGATGCTCCATATCCATTACTTTGAGTGTTTTATATAATATGACTAAACGTGTTTCTGTGTTGCAGGGGCAGTCAAGAAATGGAACAGCAAGGCCACAGAACATGACATAAGCAGAGCTGTGGGAGACCATCTCAAGCCCTTGGTAGAACCAGGGGTGGTGTTTACCTCTCCACCACGCCTTGAGCAGGCTGGAAAAGTGGGATTGATCCATTTGTTTGTTTCAATTTTCAGAAGTTGAATCATTTGATACTGATTTTCATACTAAGAGGGACCAGGAGTCTGATGATTGGTCAGTCATTGGGTTCATTTGTTGAAATCAAATCAAGCTTTATTTATACAGCACATTTCAGACATGGATGCAACACAATGGATTCACAGGAAAAAACAATGAAAATAAACAATAATATTTAGTCCACAGAGTATAATATGAATAACAGAATAATAACTGAAAGACTAATGAACATTAAGGAAATTCCATTGATTAAAATATGAATTGGATGCAACATCCAACCCAAAATATAAGCTTGTTTTTTAGGAGGGGTTCTGAAAGACACTATGGGGGTGTCCACTGGAAGTTGACTAGTAACAACAACTGGGACATAAGACACCCACCATGAGACCCACTAAATCTGCCCAAGAGGGAAACAAAAGAAAAACGCACACCAAACTTAAAGATAAGAAGCAAACCAAATAGGTGGAGCAACTAAAGTTGCTAGGTGGAGCACTGGGCCAGACACTCTAAGATAGAACCTGCTCTCTCTAATTCTCTCTTTCTTTCTCTCTCTCGGAGGACCAGGCCTCAGGACTACCTGGCATGATGACGCCTTGCAGTCCCCAGTCCACCTGGCCATGCTGCTGCTCCAGTTTCAACTGTTCTCCCTGCGGCTATGGAACCCTGACCTGTTCACCGGATGTGCTACCTGTCCCAAAGCTGCTGTTTTCAACTCTCTAGAGACATTAGGAACGGAAGAGATACTCTTAATGATCGGCTATGAAAAGCCAACTGACATTTACTTCTGAGGTGTTGATCTGTTGCACCCTCGACAACTACTGTGATTATTATTATTTGACCATGCTGGTCATTTATGAACATTTGAACATCTTGGCCATGTTCTGTTATAATCTCCACCCGGCACAGCCGGAAGAGGGCTGGCCACCCTTCATAGCCTGGTTCCTCTCTAGGTTTCTTCCTAGATTTTGGCCTTTCTCTGGAGTTTTTACGAGCCACCTTGCTTCTACACCTGCATTGCTTGCTGTTTGGGGTTTTAGGCTGGGTTTCTGTACAGCACTTTGAGATATCAGCTGATGTAAGAAGGGCTATATAAATACATTTGATTTGATACGATATAGTACTCTTCCATTTCAGAGCCTGGATTTTCCCCATGAGGCTAATATCCATAACATGTTGAAATCAATACATTAGGGGGCAAACGTTTATGCTTCTACCTTGTGAAATCATTACAATACTCCTATGACAATGTAAAAAAAACATTCTACATTGTGACATTAATTCACTGAAATCACGAAACAACTCCTTCATTTATGTATTAACTAATATTTGATCAGAGATCTTTTATCAGATGATCTCTGGTCACAGCTATGAGATTTCAATCCTGTGTGTTCTCTGGTGGTCAGGTGGCCAGATGAAGCAAAACTCTTCCCACAATGATCACAGATATAATGTTTCTCTCTTGTGTATGGTCAGAACTCCAGATCGACTAAAACTCTTCCCACATTGACCACAGCTACAAGGTTTCTCTCCTGTGTGTGTTCTCTGGTGTAGAGTCAGGTGGCCAGATGTAGCAAATCTCTTCCCACATTGATCACAGCTATAAGGTTTCTCTCCTGTGTGTATTCTCTGGTGCAATGTCAGACTGCTAGATGTAGTAAAACTCCTCCCACATTGACCACAGCTATAAGGTTTCTCTCCTGTGTGTTCTCTGGTGTAGAGTCAGGTGGCCAGATGTCGCAAATCTCTTCTCACATTGATCACAGCTATAAGGTTTCTCTCCTGTGTGTATTCTCTTGTGCACTGTCAGATCTCCAGATTGACTAAAAGTCCTCCCACATTGACCACAGCTAAAAGGTTTCTCTCCTGTGTGTGTTCTCTGGTGTAGAGTCAGTAGGCCAGATGTAGCAAATCTCTTCCCACACTGATCACAGCTATGAGATTTCTCTCCTGTGTGTATTCTCTTGTGCACTGCCAGATCTCCAGATTGACTAAAACTCTTCCCACATTGACCACAGCTATAAGATTTCTCTCCTGTGTGTGTTCTCTGGTGTAGAGTCAGATGGCAAGCATAAACAAAACTCTTCCCACAATGTTCACAGCTATAAGATTTCTCTCCTGTGTGTGTTCTTTGGTGTTGAGTCAGATTGCCAGATAAAGTACAACTCTTCTCACATTGATCACAGCTATAAGGCGTCTCTCCTGTGTGTGTTCTCTGGTGTTGAGTCAGATGGCAAGCATAAACAAAACTCTTCCCACAATGATCACAAATATAACGTTTCTCTCGTGTGTGTTCTCTTGTGTAAGGTCAGATCTCCAGATAGACCAAAACTCTTCCCACATTGACCACAGCTATAAGATTTCTCTCCTGTGTGTGTTCTCTGATGAATTTTAATGCCTGATGATGTGAATCTCTTCCCACAGTCAGAGCAGCAATGAGCTCTTCCCTGTGGGTCTCTGCGGGTGTTTATTGAGGTGTTCTGATCTGGAGAGACTCTTCTCTGTCTCCTCAGCATCATGAGGTTGCTGAGGCTCCCCAGAGGATCCACGATAGTCACGTCTCTCTCCTGTGTGAACAACAAAGTCAGACAGATGATTAAAAGCCCACAACAGCAGTAATCCAGTGTAAAAATTGATGCCAACAGCGTAGCCATGATGTTGTACAACAATTGATGTCTGTAACGAATGTTAAAATGATTGTCTTAAAATGAGCAAGAAGTCATATTTTGTCTTGTTTTCACATTGGTAGTAAAATGTAAGATTGTAGATTAGAAATAAGTTATTCATGTTGTTGAAACTCTAAGCAGTGTGGTAGAAGACTTTTGGTCTACAATACAGGCCCCCTTTGTGTTTTCTAAAATTGCGGCACAAGGGCAATTTAATTGCATAAACTCCTCCATGCTAATGAGGAAACCACTAGTTATGGATGTCGTATATCTGGTGTGACAAGAGATGAAAATAATCTGCCCACTCCATCAAGCAATGGGACAGCAACACAGGGCATTCACGGCACCTCATGGAACACACCTGCAGAAACTGGACGCAGAGGAGATACCTATCATAGACTTTTCCCAGCTGACGCTTGACATGCCACCTACGCCGCCTCAAGTGGTAGAAACAACCAGCTGGTATCATTAAGTAGAATCAGCCAACAGTAACACGGAAGCAGCAGAATGGGAGTTAGTAGTGCATGACCTAGATTTAGAATAAGAAGCTTCCATTTAGACACAGGTCTAAGATGACATAATAAGCAATCTACAGTCCCTCAGTGTAAGTCTAAGTCACACTCAGTGTAAGCAATCTACAGTCCCCGAGTAAGCACTCAGTGTAAGCAATCTACAGTCCCCGAGTAAGCACTCAGTGTAAGCAATCTACAGTCCGTGTAAGCGGCCGGTGCAAGCAGCAGGGCAGTGTCAGTGTGAAAGTGTGGTTTAGCCACAGCTCCAGAAACGTGAACTTCCCCTGAAAAAGGTATATAAAGAGAACAGAGATCATAAGAGAAGCATAATCCTCACTGACATATGAGACAGACTTCATATGGAGAATCATCATAGGTAAATTTACTATTGCACTATACGCTTTTGTTAGACTAGAACAATATTTGAAACACAGGGGTCTTGACACCTCTTGATCACAGACAAAGCGGCAGTCAAACAGTGAGACATCAAGTACAGATGTGATTAGCAATACAAGGAAACAGCCAAGTACCAGTTACAATATATTGAGTCTATACACAGAGTTGGAAGTGAATAGTATTAGGATATATGCTTTTTGTTGGACTTGAACAATATTTGAGAACTGGATAATTTTGCCTAAGTACTTATTGGATCACTATCTGAAGCTACTTGGTTGAACTTTGTGAACCCGAAACTGAGTCTACGAAACACAGGGGTCTAGACACCTCTTGATCACAGACAAAGCGGCAGTCACACAGTGAGACATCAGGTACAGATGTGATTAGCAATACAAGGACACAGCCAAGTACCGGTTACAATATATTGAGTCCATACACAGAGTTGGAAGTGTACTAAGATATTGGAATTCGGAATCTAGTGTTAGTGCTGTGAGAATACCAATTACAGGAAAGTGACCAAGGGGCTGAGCATTTAAGGTAATTGAACTATTTTAGCTATTTAGTCAATATTGTCAGAAGTGTTAACGCATTTAAAGTTTTGCAATATTATCTGGCATAGCTTAAAGCATTAAGGATTGATTGAGCATTATTGATGTATTGGGAAACTGTAGAACCATTGAATTGTAATAACGTGTATAAGACAAAAAACAGAGTGACTTAACCTCTAGCGTCGAGCAATCCCGTATCCGGGAGAAAATCATAGTCTCAAGCTCATTACCATAACGCAACGTTTCCTATTCATGAAAATCGCAAATGAAATAAATATATTCCAACACAAGCTTCGCCTTTTGTTAACAACACTGTCATCTCAGATTTTCAAAATATGCTTTTCAACCAAAGCTACACAAGCATTTTTGTAAGAGTATTGATAGCCTAGCATAGCATTAAGCCTAGCATTCAGCAGGCAACATTTTCACAAAAACAAGAAAAGCATTCAAATAAAATAATTTACCTTTGAAGAACTTCGGCTGTTTCAATGACGAGACTCTTAGTTAGATAGCAAATGATAGCAATTTTTTTCCAAAAAGATTATTTGTGTAGACGAAAAAGCTCCGTTTTGTTCATCACGTTTGATGAAAAAGAAAATGAAAGAGACAGGAAAATGCAGTCACTTTCAACGCCAAACGTTTTTCCAAATTAGCTCCATAATATCGACAGAAACATGGCAAACGTTGTTTAGAATCAATCCTCAAGGTGTTTTTCACATATCTATTCGATAATCTATCAGTGGTGGCAGTTGGCTTCTCATCAGAAGCAAACGGAAAAATACTGCAGCTGGAGATGACGCAATAATTGCGACGGAGGACACCAAGCGACCACCTGGTAGATGTAGTCTCTTATGGTCAATCTTCCAATGATATGCCGACAAATACGTCACAATGTTGCAGGCACAGAAAACGTGGAAAACGTAAGCTGACTCCTAGCTCCTTCACAGCCATATATAAGGAGTCATTGGCATGAGGCGGTTTCAAAAAATACAGCACTTCCTGATTGGATTTTTATCTGGGTCTTTTCTTTAACATCAGTTCTGTGGCACTCACAGACAATATCTTTGCAGTTTTGGAAACGTCAGAGTGTTTTCTTTCCAAAGCTGTCAATTATATGCATAGTCGAGCATCTTTTCGTGACAAAATATCTTGTTTAAAACGGGAATGTTTTTCATCCAAAAATTAAAATAGCGCCCCCCTATATCCAAAAAGTTAATAAATGCTTGAAACTTTGACAACTAGGCTAGATTAACTTCTTGCGTCGAGCAATCCCGGATCCGGGATCCTATTTATAGCTTCAAGCTCATTTGCATAACGCAACGTTAACTATTCATGAAAATGGCAAATGAAATGAAGTAAATATATTTGCTCTCAAGCTTAGACTTTTGTTAACAACACTGTCATCTCAGATTTTCAAAATATGCTTTTCAACCATAGCTAAACAAGCATTTGTGTAAGAGTATTGATAGCTAGCATGGCTATAAGCCTAGAATTCAGCCAGCAACATTTTCACAAAAAACAAGAAAATCATTCAAATAAAATCATTTACCTTTGAAGAACTTCAGATGTTTTCAATGAGGAGACTCTCAGTTAGATAGCAAATGTTCAGTTTTTCAAAAAATATTATTTGTGTAGGACAAATCGCTCCATTTTGTTCACGTTTGGCTATGAAAAAAACCTGTATCCAGTTATAGCCTCAAGCTCATTAGCATTTAGCGTAGCATTTAGCGGGCAACATTTGCACAAAAAACAGAAATGGATTCAAATAAAATAATTTACCTTTGAAGAACTTTGGATGTTTTCAACGAGGAGACTCTCAGTTACATAGCAAATGTTCAGTTTTTCCTGAAAGATTCTTTGTGTAGGAGAAATCGCTCCGTTGTGTACATCACGTTTGGGTACCAAAATAAAAACGAAAATGCAGTCATCAAAACGGCGAACTTTTTTTCCAAATTAACTCCATAATATCGACTGAAACACGGCAAACGCTGTTTAGAATCAATCCTCAAGGTGTTTTTCACATATCTCTTCATTGATATATCGTCCGTGGAAGCCTGCTTTCTTCTCTGAATCCCATGGAAAAATACTTGCAGCTGAGGTTTGCGCACCAATTTCGCGCACACCGGGCGGACACCTGGTAAATGTGGTCTCTTATGGTCAATCTTCCAATGATATGCCTACAAATACGTCACAATGCTGCAGACACCTTGGGGAAACGATAGATCGGGCAGGCTCATTCCTTGCGCATTCACAGCCATATAAGGAGACAATGAAAAACAGAGCCTCAAAAATCCTGCTCATTTCCTGTTTGAAGTTTCATCTTGGTTTCGCTTGTAGCATCAGTTCTGGGGCACTCACAGATAATATCTTTGCAGTTTTGGAAACGTCAGAGTGTTTTCTTTCCAAAGCTGTCAATTATATGCATAGTCGAGCTTCTTTTTGTGACAAAATATTGCGCTTAAAACAGGCACGTTTTTTATCCAATAATGAAATAGCGCCCCTATAGATTCAAGAGGTTAACGATCTGGAGAGCAAACGCCTTTGACACTCTCACTGAACAGAAAGTGACCCTGGTTATAGGTTAAAGTGATTGCACTAAAGAATATTTCATTGTGTGGACAATAATATATCTTTAAGAGAGTCAAAACATATACCAATACTAGTTTCCAAGTGACTACTAGCTGAGAGCATAATAACCAATAGAATAAGGTATAAGGCAAAAGTCAGCACCGTGACACTGGTAATGAGGAAACCACTAGTTATGGATGTAGTATATCTGGTAATGAGGAAACCGATAGTTATGGATGTAGTATATCTGGTAATGAGGAAACCACTAGTTATGGATGTAGTATATCTGGTAATGAAGAAACCACTAGTTATGGATATAGTATATCTGGTAATGAGGAAACCACTAGTTATGGATGTAGTATATCTGCTAATGAGGAAACCACTAGTTATGGATGTAGTATATCTGCCAGGAGCAAAAATGGTGAGCAAAGATTTTAGTTTTTCACAATGTATTCTGAATGTGAATGGGGGAAAACTCAGGGAAGTAACCTCCATTTTCAGGTTGCTTATGAGAGCATTTCACACTACTTTGGATGTTAATTGTAAGGATCGATTGAATGTCCTGCTTAAAATCATGTTTGTGTCATCATCACAAATCAAAAAACACTTCAACCAGTAAAATGCTTTTTGGCTTTTCCATCAACCTGACAATGAGGGTTTGTACACTGTTTGCCAAATTGGCCCACAACTTCACCTAACAACAAATATACCTGTAATGAACGAAGAAGCACTTTGGTTGTTGTTGCATGACATACTGTGGGGCAAAAAAGTATTTAGTCAGCCACCAATTGTGCAAGTTCTCCCACTTAAAAAGATGAGAGGCCTGTAATTTTCATCATAGGTACACTTCAACCTCTCATCTTTTTAAGTGGGAGAACTTGCACAATTGGTGGCTGACTAAATACTTTCTCCCCCACACTGTATATCCTAGAAACCTGGTTAAACTATCATTATGACATCATGGGTGAATTCTAGAATATACTATATATCCTAGAAACCGGGTTAAACTATCATTATGACATCATGGATGAATTCTAGAATATACTATATAGCCTAGAAACCTGGTTAAACTATCATTATGACATCATGGGTGAATTCTAGAATATACTATATATCCTAGAAACCGGGTTAAACTATCATTATGATCTCATGGATGGCCAGTCGTTGTATTCATAGTGTATTGAATTCAGGGGGTAGCCCCTGAGCTGAACTCAAACCTGGGCCCAGGGACAGTCAAATCAACACCTTATAACTGTTGGATGTCTGAACTTCTTGATGAGGTCGCTAGTTGTTGGGTTAAGGTTTCTACAATATCGTTCTCTATGAATTTGAGAGTGGTTACACTTCTCCTTCCCCCATCCCTCAGCTGTTAACCAAGTCTCTGGGCAGCCATTTTGTTGCTTTTGAAAAACCCCACACAACCCAGCAATCTGCAGTTCAAACAATAACAAATCTGTCATTCCACCACTATTTTGGTAATAAAATGATTATGGGTTTGGAAAAATGTAACTACAGACAGATCTATGGATGCAAGGATTGACCATCCATGATATCAACATTATAGTTTTAACCATGTTGAGGCAGCAGGGTAGCCTAGTGGTTAGAGTGTTGGACTAGTAACCGGAAGGTTGCAACTTCACATGCCCGAGCTGACATGGTACAAATCTGTCGTTCTGCCCCTGAACAGGCAATTAACCCACCGTTCCTAGTCCGTTATTGAAAATAAGAATTTGTTCTTAACTGCTATACAGTGTTGATTTTCATTGTTTCTAAACATTATAGTAAAAAAACTTATTTGGAGTTCTGATGGGGTACAACAGTTGAACTAAGCTCATGAGGCATGTGTTATATTCTTCAAGAATCAATGGCTGTAAATAAATAATTTAAAGGTCACAATATGGATGTAGCAATTGCAGATTTCCGCCAAACAACAGTTCAACTGCAGAGTTTGTGCCTCTGTTGTTAAGACAGTACTTACCAGTGCTAATCAGGGAACGGTTTCTCAAAACCATCTTATGGCTAAATGCTTCGTTCGAACCATTGGATGCCTTAAGATGCGTTTGGGAAAACGGGCCCAGATATCCAGGTTCCTCCTCTTCTCCCTCCTCCTCCTTTTTCGATGTAACAGTCATCTCCTCCCCCTCCTCTTTCACGCCATAAACTACATCCTCTCCTTTCACTGTAACATCCTCCTCCTCTTTCACCCTGAACGCGTCATCCTCTTCTTTCACAGCAAAGGCACATCTCTCTACTTCTTGTTTTACTGTGATATCCTTCTCTTCATTAGAAGGAGAGTAGCTTAGTGACCGCATGGTCGGGGATGTTAGCTAGGCTAATGCTAACTTAACCACCCCGCTAGCTGAATAATAACAACAACACCGTAAATATGAAATTAAATCGGATAACTAACTAGACGACAGAAATGGGTTTAAAACACAGTGGCTCATATACACGAAAGCGTCTAAAGAGCTTTATTGGTTCGGCTAGTTTGTCTAGCAAGCTACCGAGGTGGCTGACTCACTGTTGCTGCTGATGAAAGAAGCGTTCCGTCCACACTAGATTATACGTCACACCAACAGCATAACCATAAATTCCCAGACCGCCATCTGCTGACTGGAGTGGGTAACGCAGTTGAGTAAAATGTTTATTTAATTTTCAGACAAAAAGTTAAAGGGTAGGAATCAGAGACGACGCTTGTGCTAAAATATTAATTATCCCCACCTAAATAAATCAATATCAGTCAATATATTTTTTCGGTTATTTTTTTTTTTCGTCAACCGTTCCATCGCATCTTAAACGTCCTATCGGTTCGGCACACGGAATGAATTTGAATGACGCTGTGTCTGCATGTATGTATTACAATTCTACACATCAACAGTGTTTACCAATCTTGGTCCTGGGACATTAATGGTTACACATTGTAATTAAGACTACAAACAGGATTTAACTAGTTAATTCATATATACAGAAATATATATTTTTTAAACACTACACTACACTTCCTATGCATCATGTAAATACTCTAACACTGGTTCATCTCAACATCTAATGCCCTTCATCTGCATTGATCTGATAAACACAGGATAGGTGGAGTATTTCATCACATTACACTTAATTTCAACTGTGGGAGCAAATATAACACATAGACAAATGCATAAGATGTACAGAATAGCTGAACATTAAAACCAGACTACACGAAGAGAAGGACACATAGGTGACAGAATAGCTGGACATACCAAGGCCAGAGGGATATACAAAGGAGGGGGTCAGTCAAATGACTAACTGATGACCAATAGACATAGTTCACATATTTGTAGGACGTAGAGACGCTAGAAACTGAGGAGACACATCGTCTGCTGATCCTAGATAACACAAACAAAAGAATGGTTTTAGCTAAGTGCTGCGCCAAAACATAGGGTTGTAAAATAGAGGAATGTATAGTATTTTTAGTATAGGTATATGATCAACCTCCTCCTTCACACCTGACTCCTGATGATCAACCTCCTCCTTCACATCTGACTCCTGATGATCAACCTTCTCCTTCACATCTGACTCCAGTGATCAATCCAGAGAGTCTTCTTTCTTGGGGTTAAAGTGAGTGGACGGAGAGAAATAAAATGGTGCTGATACGGGAGACGGGGGTGTGTTCTCGTGGGTCTTGGCAGGTGTGATGGAGTTAATGGAGATGGGGGTGTGTTCTCGTGGGTCTGGGCAGGTGTGATGTAGTTAATGTAGATGGAGGTGAGTTATTGTGGGTCTGGGCAGGTGTGATGTAGTTCATGTTTGTATGTGTATGTTTTGTATTGTTTATAAAATCTCAAATAAAATATTAAAACATTTCCAATGCATCGTAACCCCTCACAGTTCTATGTTTGGAGTTATTACATTAAACCAATCAGAATTCAGAAGAATGCCAAAGTCAGGTGTGAAGTAATATGCAGGACCAGCCTAGTCCCTATAATGTAAAATACAACATAAATAATTTAAAATGTAAAACTTTAAATTAAACCAATAAACCAATAATTTGCGCTCATGACTTGAGTTATTAAAATAAACCACCGTTTTGAAAATACATAATGCCATCTAACCAAATATCAAATAATATTAGCTATATGCAGTTATCTTAGCCAAACAGCTAACGTTAGCTATTTAGCCAACTAGCTATTAGCCTAACCAGTGTCGCCAACCAGTACGGTTATGGTCAGCGAGACCAACTACTAAAAGCTTCCTGAAGCATTGGCTCTTTCCAGACAATTGTATCAACAACAAAAAAGCCAACCAGCACCGAGACCATTTTGAACCAAACTAACAAAACCTGAACGTGTTTGCAGATCAAAAGATCAGAGACATAGAGAATGATGGGAGAAAATTAATCTTCAAAAGTCATTGATCAATGCTGATAAAGGGACACACTGCTTAAATAATAATGAGTCGTTATTTATGATGTAAGGTGATTTGAAGATCAGTCAGTTGGCAGTCGCCTACAGAGTCAAACAAGCAAACAAACAATGTAGTGCCAATCAGGTGGTTGTTCGATGAAACGACGTCATTGATGACATGCTGCTGATAAAGTGATACAGGCATCAGCACACTGCTTTGAAGTTTACTGCTTTCAAGGCATGCCTCGTACCTCCGCTATCAAACATAACATCCCCATTGAAATGTTGACAAAACAAAAAGGAGCAAGCAGGTTTATTTCCTCTGTCGTTTTGATCCCACGGCAAGAAAGCACCAGAGCCTACCGTGCGAACGCGTTCCCAGTAGATAACACAACCACACAGTTCATATGAGGTGAAGCTTGAGCTCGATATCAACCTATCGAGCGAGTGTGACCTTCCTGGTCTCTCAAGTCAGTGAGTCAACACAGGAAGGTGAAATGGATGGATAGTTAATTTATTTCCAAAGCTGTAATGATGGGACACACACAGTATGGATGAATGATCAGTAGTGACGGGATATAAATAGCACTCCCACAGCAATTCTACATTAATCTGCCCTGTAATATACTAACAAAAAAACAGCTGAAATGTCTATCAAAGTTATTGTGATCGT
>NW_027004724.1:0-4736 GCF_036934945.1 Oncorhynchus masou masou
GAGGCTGGGACTGGGGCTGGAGCAGCGGCTGGGACTGGGGCTGGAGCAGTGGTTGGGGCTGGAGCAGAGGCTGGGACTGGGGCTGGAGCAGCAGTGGTTGGGGCTGGGAGCAGATGGCTGGGAGCTGGAGCAGAGGCTGGGACTGGGGCTGGAGCAGCGGCTGAGACTGGGGCTGGAGCAGTGGTTTGGGGCTGGAGCAGGGGCTGGGGCTGGGGCTGGAGCAGCGACTGGGGCTGGAGCAGCCGCTGGGACTGGGGCTAGAGCAGTGGTTGGGGCTGGAGCAGAGGCTGGGACTGGGGCTGGAGCAGCGGCTGGGACTGGGGCTGGAGCAGTGGTTGGGGCTGGAGCAGAGGCTGGGACTGGGGCTGGAGCAGTGGTTGGGGCTGGAGCAGGGACTGGGACTGGGGCTGGAGCAGCCGACTGGGGCTGGAGCAGTGGTTGGGGCTGGAGCAGCGGCTGGGACTGGGGCTGGAGCAGCGGCTGGGACTGGGGCTGGAGCAGTGGTTGGGGCTGGAGCAGGTGGCTGGGACTGGGGCTGGAGCAGCGGCTGGGACTGGGGCTGGAGCAGCGGCTGGGACTGGGGCTGGAGCAGTGTTTGGGGCTGGAGCAGTGGTTGGGGCTGGAGCAGCGGCTGGGACTGGGGCTGGAACTGGGGCTGGAGCAGTGGTTGGGGCTGGAGCAGTGGTTGGGGCTGGAGCAGCGGCTGGGACTGGGGCTGGAGCAGCGGCTGGGACTGGGGCTGGAGCAGCGGCTGGGACTGGGGCTGGAACAGCGGCTGGGGATGGGGCTGGAGCAGTGGTTGGGGCTGGAGCAGCGGCTGGGACTGGGGCTGGAGCAGCGGCTGGGACTGGGGCTGGAGCAGTGATTGGGGCTGGAGCAGTGGTTGGGGCTGGAGCAGCGGCTGGGACTGGGGCTGGAACTGGGGCTGGAGCAGCGGCTGGGACTGGGGCTGGAGCAGCGGCTGGGACTGGGACTGGAGCAGTGGTTGGGGCTGGAGCAGTGGTTGGGGCTGGAGCAGTGGTTGGGGCTGGGGCTGGAGCAGTGGTTGGGACTGGGGCTGGAGCAGTGGTTGGGGCTGGAGCAGAGGCTGGGACTGGGGCTGGAGCAGCGACTGGGGCTGGAGCAGCGGCTGGGACTGGGGCTGGAGCAGTGGTTGGGGCTGGAGCAGTGGTTGGGGCTGGAGCAGTGGCTGGGACTGGGGCTGGAGCAGCGGCTGGGACTGGGGCTGGAGCAGCGGCTGGGACTGGGGCTGGAGCAGCGGCTGGGACTGGGGCTGCAGCAGTGGTTGGGGCTGGAGCAGAGGCTGGGACTGGGGCTGGAGCAGTGGTTGGGGCTGGAGCAGGGGCTGGGACTGGGGCTGGAGCAGCGACTGGGGCTGGAGCAGTGGTTGGGGCTGGAGCAGGGGCTGGGACTGGAGCAGCGGCTGGGACTGGGGCTGGAGCAGTGGTTGGGGCTGGAGCAGTGGTTGGGGCTGGAGCAGCGGCTGGGACTGGAGCAGCGGCTGGGACTGGGGCTAGAGCAGTGGTTGGGGCTGGAGCAGTGGTTGGGGCTGGAGCAGAGGCTGGGACTGGGGCTGGAGCAGCGGCTGGGACTGGGGCTGGAGCAGTGGTTGGGGCTGGAGCAGCGCTGGGACTGGAGCTGGGACTGGGGCTGGAGCAGTGGTTGGGGCTGGAGCAGTGGTTGGGGCTGGAGCAGCGAGGCTGGGACTGGGGCTGGAGCAGCGGCTGGGACTGGGGCTGGAGCAGTGGTTGGGGCTGGAGCAGGGCTGGGACTGGGGCTGGAGCAGCGGCTGGGACTGGAGCAGCGGCTGGGACTGGGGCTAGAGCAGTGGTTGGGGCTGGAGCAGAGGCTGGGACTGGGGCTGGAGCAGCGGCTGGGACTGGGGCTGGAGCAGTGGTTGGGGCTGGAGCAGAGGCTGGGACTGGGGCTGGAGCAGTGGTTGGGGCTGGAGCAGGGGCTGGGACTGGGGCTGGAGCAGGGCTGGGGCTGGAGCAGTGGTTGGGGCTGGAGCAGTGGTTGGGGCTGGAGCAGCGGCTGGGACTGGGGCTGGTGCAGCGGCTGGGACTGGGGCTGGAGCAGTGGTTGGGGCTGGAGCAGAGGCTGGGACTGGGGCTGGAGCAGCGACTGGGGCTGGAGCAGTGGCTGGGACTGGGGCTGGAGCAGTGGTTGGGGCTGGAGCAGCGGCTGGGACTGGGGCTGGAGCAGCGACTGGGGCTGGAGCAGCGGCTGGGACTGGGGCTGGAGCAGTGGTTGGGGCTGGAGCAGTGGTTGGGGCTGGAGCAGTGGCTGGGACTGGGGCTGGAGCAGCTGGACTGGGGCTGGAGCAGCGGCTGGGACTGGGGCTGGAGCAGCGGCTGGGACTGGGGCTGGAGCAGTGGTTGGGGCTGGAGCAGAGGCTGGGACTGGGGCTGGAGCAGTGGTTGGGGCTGGAGCAGAGGCTGGGACTGGGGCTGGAGCAGCGACTGGGGCTGGAGCAGTGGTTGGGGCTGGAGCAGGGGCTGGGACTGGAGCAGCGGCTGGGACTGGGGCTGGAGCAGTGGTTGGGGCTGGAGCAGGGGCTGGGACTGGGGCTGGAGCAGCGACTGGGGCTGGAGCAGCCGCTGGGACTGGGGCTAGAGCAGTGGTTGGGGCTGGAGCAGTGGTTGGGGCTGGAGCAGAGGCTGGGACTGGGGCTGGAGCAGCGGCTGGGACTGGGGCTGGAGCAGTGGTTGGGGCTGGAGCAGAGGCTGGGACTGGGGCTGGAGCAGTGGTTGGGGCTGGAGCAGGGGCTGGGACTGGGGCTGGAGCAGCGACTGGGGCTGGGACTGGGGCTGGAGCAGCGGCTGGGACTGGGGCTGGAGCAGTGGTTGGGGCTGGAGCAGTGGTTGGGGCTGGAGCAGCGGCTGGGACTGGAGCAGCGGCTGGGACTGGGGCTAGAGCAGTGGTTGGGGCTGGAGCAGTGGTTGGGGCTGGAGCAGAGGCTGGGACTGGGGCTGGAGCAGCGGCTGGGACTGGGGCTGGAGCAGTGGTTGGGGCTGGAGCAGCGGCTGGGACTGGAGCTGGGACTGGGGCTAGAGCAGTGGTTGGGGCTGGAGCAGTGGTTGGGGCTGGAGCAGAGGCTGGGACTGGGGCTGGTGCAGCGGCTGGGACTGGGGCTGGAGCAGAGGCTGGGACTGGGGCTGGAGCAGCGACTGGGGCTGGAGCAGGGGCTGGGACTGGGGCTGGAGCAGCGACGGGCTGGAGCAGCGGCTGGGACTGGGGCTGGAGCAGTGGTTGGGTCTGGAGCAGTGGTTGGGGCTGGAGAAGTGGCTGGGACTGGGGCTGGAGCAGCGGCTGGGACTGGGGCTGGAACAGTGGTTGGGGCTGGAGCAGAGGCTGGGACTGGGGCTGGAGCAGTGGTTGGGGCTGGAGCAGAGGCTGGGACTGGGGCTGGAGCAGTGGTTGGGGCTGGAGCAGGGGCTGGGACTGGGGCTGGAGCAGCGACTGGGGCTGGCGCAGTGGTTGGGGCTGGAGCAGGGGCTGGGACTGGAGCAGCGGCTGGGACTGGGGCTGGAGCAGTGGTTGGGGCTGGAGCAGTGGTTGGGGCTGGAGCAGTGGTTGTGGCTGGAGCAGCGGCTGGGACTGGAGCAGCAGCTGGGACTGGAGCAGCGGCTGGGACTGGGGCTGGGACTGGGGCTGGGACTGGGGTTGGGACTGGGGCTGGAGCAGCGGCTGGGACTGGGGCTGGAGCAGTGGTTGGGGCTGGAGCAGTGGTTGGGGCTGGAGCAGCGGCTGGGACTGGAGCAGCGGCTGGGACTGGGGCTAGAGCAGTGGTTGGGGCTGGAGCAGTGGTTGGGGCTGGAGCAGAGGCTGGGACTGGGGCTGGAGCAGCGGCTGGGACTGGGGCTGGAGCAGTGGTTGGGGCTGGAGCAGAGGCTGGGACTGGGGCTGGAGCAGCGACTGGGGCTGGAGCAGGGGCTGGGACTGGGGCTGGAGCAGCGACGGGCTGGAGCAGCGGCTGGGACTGGGGCTGGAGCAGTGGTTGGGTCTGGAGCAGTGGTTGGGGCTGGAGAAGTGGCTGGGACTGGGGCTGGAGCAGCGGCTGGGACTGGGGCTGGAGCAGTGGTTGGGGCTGGAGCAGAGGCTGGGACTGGAGCAGCGGCTGGGACTGGGGCTAGAGCAGTGGTTGGGGCTGGAGCAGTGGTTGGGGCTGGAGCAGAGGCTGGGACTGGGGCTGGAGCAGCGGCTGGGACTGGGGCTGGAGCAGTGGTTGGGGCTGGAGCAGCGGCTGGGACTGGAGCAGCGGCTGGGACTGGGGCTAGAGCAGTGGTTGGGGCTGGAGCAGTGGTTGGGGCTGGAGCAGAGGCTGGGACTGGGGCTGGAGCAGCGGCTGGGACTGGGGCTGGAGCAGTGGTTGGGGCTGGGAGCTAGCGGCTGGGACTGGGGCTGGAGCAGGCTGGGCTGGTGGGCTGGAGCAGAGGCTGGGACTGGGGCTGGAGCAGCGGCTGGGACTGGGGCTGGAGCAGTGGCTGGGACTGGGAGCTCTGGAGCAGCGGCTGGGACTGGGGCTGGAGCAGTGGTTGGGGCTGGAGCAGGGGCTGGGACTGGGGCTGGAGCAGCGACTGGGACTGGGGCTGGAGCAGGGACTGGGGCTGGAGCAGTGGTTGGGGCTGGAGCAGTGGTTGGGGCTGGAGCAGCGGCTGGGACTGGGGCTGGAGCAGCGGCTGGGACTGGGGCTGGAGCAGTGGTTGGGGCTGGAGCAGGAGGCTGGGACTGGG
>NW_027004725.1:0-4735 GCF_036934945.1 Oncorhynchus masou masou
GGGTTGGAGAGGGGACCTATAGGATGCTAGTTCTCCAGGAACTGGGTTGGAGAGGGGACCTATAGGATGGTAGTTCGTTTATTATCATCTAATGTTGTTTAGATCTTTTTATCAACTTACGTTCTTGTGAACATTAGAAGTTTTGAACATCTCTTTGCTATTTATGGCCTGTAGGCCTCATTGACCCGAGCTCATACAACTCGTTTTTTGAGTTAACAAAGCATAATGTATGGATTATTTTGACACAAAATGTATATACCAAAGCTGTGAGAAGTTCTTTATATTATTGAAACAATGTTGCGATTGTTTGTAAGAATGTGGTTCCCATGGGGGAAAGATATCTGTTGTATAGCACACTGTATTACTTATACAACTAATATAAGGACAGAACATGAGACGGGAGTAGAAATTAACGTGGGTGTTGTTTAATGCGTTTCACAGGAAGAACATTTCAACGTAGGTAAGCAAGAGTGGGTATAGGTGCCCTCAAGGGACAACTACAATATCAATACACAACTATATCTGTTGGGGAAAGGTTCCTGTGGGGGTTGCCATGGAAGCCAGGAAGGGGAGTGAGGTGTGTGCTCAAACACACATGCATGTGGGGGTCTGGGAGAGGAAGTGTGTCCATATGATGAACGGGCATGTGCCTGAACTCAATTGTATACACTAATTGTAGTCTCACCCATTAATTTCTAATGACCAGTCATTTTTGACCTGGAACACCACAGGTGTACAAAAGTTTTAAAAAAATGACAAAATCAACATGTATTTTGTGTGTTCAGATGCCCTGTGTGGACAAAGTCATGGAACCTTATGAGAATCAGGTTAATTAAAGGAACTACATTTGGCAGAGAACTTGTAAATCGGTCCAATTAGAGCAGGAACACAGCAGGGGGGTTAAGAAGGAAAGAAATTCCACAAATTAACTTAACAAGGCACACCTGTTAATTAAATCATTCCAGGTGACTACCTCATGAAGCTGGTTGAGAGAATGCCAAGAGTGTGCAAAGCTGTCAAGGCAAATGGTGGCTACTTTGAAGAATCTGAAATATAAAATATATGTTGATTTATTTAACATTTTTTTTTGGTTACTACGTGATTCCATATTTGTTATTTCATAGTTTGTCTTAACTATTCTACAATGTAGAATAGTCCCGCAACCCCCCCCCCCCCCTCCCCTTTACTCACCAACGGGCTTTGGAGAGGCGAAGGTCGAGTCATGCATCCTCCAAAACATGACCCGCCAAACCGCGCTTAACGCTGTTTAACTGACAGTCAGCCTGCAGGTGCCCGGGCTGCTATAGAGCGCAATGAGCCAAGTAAAGCTCCCCCGGCCAAACCCTCCCCTGAACCAGCCAACACTGGGCCAATTGTGTGCCACCCTTTGGGACTCCAAGTCACGGCCGGTTGTAACACAATCTGGGATCGAACCTGGGTCTGTAGTGACTCTTCAAACACTGCGATGCAGTGCCTTAGACCACTGCGCCACTCGGGAGGCCCCATGTATTTCATTTTCAATAAATGTGCAATCATTTGTAAAATAAGCATGTTTTTACTGACATTATGGGGTATTGTGTGTAGATGGATGAGGGGGGGGAATAATATTTTTAACACAACAAATGTGAATTAATTTGAGGGGTATAAATACTTTCTGAAGGCTCTGTATATTCAGCTGTCAACTACAACATTTCAAAAGGTTTGTCAGCGAGGAGCCTACCTTGGACCTCGTGGCGAGACGATTTTCCTGTCAAACGTTGACGGAATAAAACCTAGAAGCAGTAATGCCAAGCCCTCTGTAGAAAAGGCTTTCGGGCGAGCTGCCAATAAAGTGTCTGTGTCAAGACTTTTTAATTGATTTCTGGCTAACTTTTTTTTATGTCTGTTTTCAGGGGCAAGACATTCTCCCGCTGAGGCTGGTCCACACGCGCACTCTGACCCCTGGACACGTCCCCATTCGTGCCACACTGAGACTCGACTCCACATTGGACTGGATCACAGGCCCATAAAGCCCCGCCCAGCGCGTGTCCATCCTGTCTTTTTTAAATAAAGTTATCTCCTCTTTGAATAAAGTTGTCTCTTAGTAGAAATCGAGGCTGAAACCAATAAAAAGGGCATTCCTTGCTTTGCGTAGTTAAAAGATAATTATTAGTCCTATATAAATATATATATGAAATGTTTTGATATATCTTTTACTCCATTTGGTACTCTAACCTTGCTCCCCCTCCCTGATGGTGTCCATAACTTCCAAACCCCTCCTCCCTCCCTGGTGGTGTCCATAACTTCCGAACCCTCCTCCCTCCTCCCTGGTGGTGTCCATAACTTCCGAACCCCCCTCCTCCCTCCCCTCCCTGATGGTGTCCATAACTTCCGAACCCCTCCTCCCTCCCTGATGGTGTCCATAACTTCCGAACCCCTCCTCCCTCCCTCCCTGGTGGTGTCCATAACTTCCGAACCCCTCCTCCCTCCCTGATGGTGTCCATAACTTCCGAACCCCTCCTCCCTCCCTCCCTGATGGTGTCCATAACTTCCGAACCCTCCTCCCTCCCTCCCTGGTGGTGTCCATAACTTCCGAACCCCTCCTCCCTCCCTCCCCTGGGGGTGTCCATAACTTCCGAACCCCTCCTCCCTCCCTGATGGTGTCCATAACTTCAGAACCCCTCCTCCCTCCCTGGGGGTGTCCATAACTTCCGAACCCCTCCTCCCTCCCTCCCTGATGGTGTCCATAACTTCCGAACCCCTCCTCCCTCCCTGGGGGTGTCCATAACTTCCGAACCCCTCCTCCCTCCCTCCCTGGGGGTGTCCATAACTTCCGAACCCCTCCTCCCTCCCTCCCTGATGGTGTCCATAACTTCCGAACCCCCTCCTCCCTCCCTGGGGGTGTCCATAACTTCCGAACCCCTCCTCCCTCCCTGATGGTGTCCATAACTTCCGAACCCCTCCTCCCTCCCTGGGGGTGTCCATAACTTCCGAACCCCTCCTCCCTCCCTCCCTGATGGTGTCCATAACTTCCGAACCCCTCCTCCCTCCCTGGGGGTGTCCATAACTTCCGAACCCCTCCTCCCTCCCTCCCTGGGGGTGTCCATAACTTCAGAACCCCTCTTTCTCCTTCCTTCCTCTCTATGCTTCCATGTTGTCTACCATTGTCATTGGAAAAATAAACCAGTCTTGTAAAAATCCTTATTTTCTGTGTTGTGGTTTCACAGACCTTAATCCCACATTAACATTACTTTATTTGTCCAATTGTACAGGTACAAGGTCCAACGGAAATGTGACTTGCACTTTATCCCAACTCCTCTGAAAGACAAAAAGGTACACACGGGTTGGAGAAGGGGGCTGCCATACTACGGCGCAATTGTGGGGGTGAAGTGCCTTGTTCAAGGGTGCAATGGCAGGCGATGGCATCTAGAACTTGATACCTGCAACCCTCCCATTGCCAGCTAACTTCCCGCATGATTTTCCCCTTTAGACCCGGGATTCGACCTGGCAATCCTCCGGTTGCTGGCTTCTTTAACCGCTAGGCTACCTGTCGATACCTGCAATCAAGTCCTTATTGTCAGCCATGAGTTACTTTTCCAGGGGTAGCTGTCCTTAGTGTGTTGTCAATCTTGAGATAACAAAAACCATGGAATTTGACCTGTTGCTAGGGAACGTGACAATGGTGGCGATTTGAGAGTTCAGTCAAGGGTAAAGTACCACTCGTTACAAGTCGTCTCCACTGAGTGATTGGTGGATGATGAACACATTGTCAACATCCTTTCTCAGCAATGTTATGTAGAGCTGTCAAACTGGTGTGAAGTAATACCGTGGAGAGGCCGGCCAACTTTATTTTATCATCAGTACAGCAGAAATGGTACATCTGTTTGCTTGTGCTCTTGCCAATTCTGTCATGCCATACGTCTTACAAAGAACCTAATCTTACACTTCAACTGTAGTTGTCCTTCATGGGAGACATGTTTACTGTTGCGTTGTCTTTTGATTTCACTTTAGCTTCACTGAATACAGCTCTGTTTATCCAGTGGTGTGTGGTGGAGTATGATCAGGACGTTTGCCCTGGTATCGTGCAAGGCGTTCACGCAGATAGTGGTGCTTTTGTGAAAACCATGAGTCGTGTTGGCCCCAACCATGTCACGGCTTTAGAAGCTTCTGATGGGCGAATTGACATCATTTGAGTCAATTGACTACTAAACTACTATTACTACTACTGCTACTACTTCTACTGCTACTACTTTTATTTATTTTTTTATTTCACCTTTATTTAACCAGGTAGGCTAGTTGAGAACAAGTTCTCATTTGCAACTGCGACCTGGCCAAGATAAAGCTTAGCAGTGTGAACAGACAACACAGAGTTACACATGGAGTAAACAATTAACGAGTCAATAACACAGTACAAAAAAAGGGGAGTCTATCTACATTGTGTGCAAAAGGCATGAGGAGGTAGGCGAATAATTACAATTTTGCAGATTAGCACTGGAGTGATAAATGATCAGATGGTCATATACAGGTAGAGATACTGGTGTGCAAAAGAGCAGAAAAGTAAATAAATAAAAACAGTGTGGGGATGAGGTAGGTGAAAAAGGGTGGGCTATTTACCAATAGACTATGTACAGCTGCAGCGATCGGTTAGCTGCTCAGATAGCACATGTTTGAAGTTGGTGAGGGAGATAAAAGTCTACTGCTGAACCTGCTTTCATCTGTGAAGAGCACAGGGCGCCAGTGGCAAATTTGCCAATCT
>NW_027004726.1:0-4734 GCF_036934945.1 Oncorhynchus masou masou
AGGAGTGGTGGGGAAGGGGACAGCAGAGAGGGAGTGGTGGAGAAGCACAGAGGAGTGGTGGAGAAGGGGAAGCAGAGGAGTGGTGGGGAAGGGGAAGCAGAGGAGTGGTGGGAAGGGGGAAGCAGGAGGAGTGGTGGGGAAGGGGAAGCAGAGGAGTGGTGGAGAAGGGGAAGCAGAGGAGTGGTGGAGAAGGGGGAAGCAGAGGAGTGGTGGGGAAGGGGGAAGCAGAGGGAGTGGTGGAGAAGGGGGAAGCAGAGGAGTGGTGGGAAGGGGAAGCAGAGGAGTGGTGGGGAAGGGGGAAGCAGAGGAGTGGTGGGGAAGGAAGCAGAGGAGTGGTGGAGAAGGGGGAAGCAGAGGAGTGGTGGGAAGGGGAAGCAGAGGAGTGGTGGAGCAGAGGAGTGGTGGAGAAGCAGAGGAGTGGTGGAGAAGCAGAGGAGTGGTGGAGAAGGGGGAAGCAGAGGAGTGGTGGAGAAGGGGGAAGCAGAGGAGTGGTGGGGAAGGGGGAAGCAGAGGAGTGGTGGAGAAGGGGGAAGCAGAGGAGTGGTGGAGAAGGGGGAAGCAGAGGAGTGGTGGGGAAGGGGGAAGCAGAGGAGTGGTGGGGAAGGGGAAGCAGAGGGAGGTGGAGAAGCAGAGGAGTGGTGGAGAAGGGGAAGCAGAGGAGTGGTGGAGAAGGGGGAAGCAGAGGAGTGGTGGAGAAGGGGGAAGCAGAGGAGTGGTGGAGAAGGGGGAAGCAGAGGAGTGGTGGAGAAGGGGGAAGCAGAGGAGTGGTGGAGAAGGGGGAAGCAGAGGAGTGGTGGAGAAGGGGAAGCCAGAGTGGTGGAGAAGGGAAACCAGTGGTGGAGAAAGGGGAAACAGGAGGAATTGTGTGGTGGAGAAGGAAGCAGAGTGGTGGAGAAGGGGAAGCAGGGAGTGGTGGAGAAGGGGAAGCAGAGGAGTGGTGGAGAAGGGGAAGCAGAGGAGTGGTGGAGAAGCAGAGGAGTGGTGGAGAAGGGGGACAGCAGAGGAGTGGTGGAGAAGGGGGAAGCAGAGGAGTGGTGGAGAAGGGGGAAGCAGAGGAGTGGTGGAGAAGGGGGAAGCAGAGGAGTGGTGGAGAAGGGGGAAGCAGAGGAGTGGTGGAGAAGGGGAAGCAGAGGAGTGGTGGAGAAGGGGAAGCAGTGGAGTGGTGGAGAAGGGGGAAGCAGAGGAGTGGTGGAGAAGGGGGAAGCAGAGGAGTGGTGGAGAAGGGGGAAGCAGAGGAGTGGTGGAGAAGGGGGAAGCAGAGGAGTGGTGGAGAAGGGGGAAGCAGAGGAGTGGTGGAGAAGGGGGAAGCAGAGGAGTGGTGGAGAAGGGGGAAGCAGTGGAGTGGTGGAGAAGGGGGAAGCAGAGGAGTGGTGGAGAAGGGGGAAGCAGAGGAGTGGTGGAGAAGGGGGAAGCAGAGGAGTGGTGGAGAAGGGGAAGCAGAGGAGTGGTGGAGAAGGGGAAGCAGAGGAGTGGTGGAGAAGGGGAAGCAGAGGAGTGGTGGAGAAGGGGGAAGCAGAGGAGTGGTGGAGAGGGGAAGCAGAGGAGTGGTGGAGAAGGGGGAAGCAGGTGAGAGGTGGTGGAAGGGGGAAGCAGAGGAGTGGTGGAGAAGGGGAAGCAGTGGAGTGGTGGAGAAGGGGGAAGCAGGAGGAGGTGAGGAAGGGGGAAGCAGAGGAGTGGTGGAGAAGGGGGAAGCAGAGGAGTGGTGGAGAAGGGGACAGCAGAGGAGTGGTGGAGAAGGGGGAAGCAGAGGAGTGGTGGAGAAGGGGAAGCAGAGGAGTGGTGGAGAAGGGGGAAGCAGAGGAGTGGTGGAGAAGGGGGAAGCAGAGGAGTGGTGGAGAAGGGGAAGCAGAGGAGTGGTGGAGAAGGGGAAGCAGAGGAGTGGTGGAGAAGGGGAAGCAGAGGAGTGGTGGGGAAGGGGAAGCAGAGGAGTGGTGGAGAAGGGGGAAGCAGAGGAGTGGTGGAGAAGGGGAAGCAGAGGAGTGGTGGAGAAGGGGGAAGCAGAGGAGTGGTGGAGAAGGGGAAGCAGAGGAGTGGTGGAGAAGGGGGAAGCAGAGGAGTGGTGGAGAAGGGGAAGCAGAGGAGTGGTGGAGAAGGGGGAAGCAGAGGAGTGGTGGAGAAGGGGGAAGCAGAGGAGTGGTGGAGAAGGGGGAAGCAGAGGAGTGGTGGGGAAGGGGAAGCAGAGGAGTGGTGGAGAAGGGGGAAGCAGAGGAGTGGTGGAGAAGGGAAGCAGAGGAGTGGTGGAGAAGGGGGAAGCAGAGGAGTGGTGGAGAAGGGGGGAAGCAGAGGAGTGGTGGAGAAGGGGAAGCAGAGGAGTGGTGGAGAAGGGGACAGCAGAGGAGTGGTGGAGAAGGGGGAAGCAGAGGAGTGGTGGAGAAGGGGGAAGCAGAGGAGTGGTGGAGAAGGGGGAAGCAGAGGAGTGGTGGAGAAGGGGAAGCAGAGGAGTGGTGGAGAAGGGGGAAGCAGAGGAGTGGTGGAGAAGGGGGAAGCAGAGGAGTGGTGGAGAAGGGGGAAGCAGAGGAGTGGTGGAGAAGGGGACAGCAGAGGAGTGGTGGAGAAGGGGGAAGCAGAGGAGTGGTGGAGAAGGGGGAAGCAGAGGAGTGGTGGAGAAGGGGGAAGCAGAGGAGTGGTGGAGAAGGGGACAGCAGAGGAGTGGTGGAGAAGGGGGAAGCAGAGGAGTGGTGGAGAAGGGGGAAGCAGAGGAGTGGTGGAGAAGGGGAAGCAGAGGAGTGGTGGAGAAGGGGACAGCAGAGGAGTGGTGGAGAAGGGGAAGCAGAGGAGTGGTGGAGAAGGGGGAAGCAGAGGAGTGGTGGAGAAGGGGAAGCAGAGGAGTGGTGGAGAAGGGGGAAGCAGAGGAGTGGTGGGGAAGGGGGAAGCAGAGGAGTGGTGGAGAAGGGGGAAGCAGGGGAGTGGTGGGGAAGGGGGAAGCAGAGGAGTGGTGGAGAAGGGGGAAGCAGAGGAGTGGTGGAGAAGGGGGAAGCAGAGGAGTGGTGGAGAAGGGGAAGCAGAGGAGTGGTGGAGAAGGGGGAAGCAGAGGAGTGGTGGAGAAGGGGAAGCAGAGGAGTGGTGGGGAAAGGGGAAGCAGAGGAGTGGTGGAGGAAGCAGAGGAGTGGTGGAGAAGGGGGAAGCAGGTAAGAGGCGAGGAATGGGGGAAGCAGAGGAGTGGTGGAGAAGGGGAAGCAGTGGAGTGGTGGAGAAGGGGGAAGCAGGTAGGGGCGAGGAAGGGGGAAGCAGAGGAGTGGTGGAGAAGGGGGAAGCAGAGGAGTGGTGGGGAAGGGGGAAGCAGAGGAGTGGTGGAGAAGGGGGAAGCAGAGGAGTGGTGGAGAAGGGGGAAGCAGAGGAGTGGTGGAGAAGGGGAAGCAGAGGAGTGGTGGAGAAGGGGGAAGCAGAGGAGTGGTGGAGAAGGGGGAAGCAGAGGAGTGGTGGAGAAGGGGGAAGCAGAGGAGTGGTGGAGAAGGGGAAGCAGAGGAGTGGTGGAGAAGGGGAAGCAGAGGAGTGGTGGAGAAGGGGAAGCAGAGGAGTGGTGGAGAAGGGGAAGCAGAGGAGTGGTGGAGAAGGGGGAAGCAGAGGAGTGGTGGAGAAGGGGGAAGCAGAGGAGTGGTGGGGAAGGGGGAAGCAGAGGAGTGGTGGAGAAGCAGAGGAGTGGTGGAGAAGGGGGAAGCAGAGGAGTGGTGGAGAAGGGGGAAGCAGAGGAGTGGTGGAGAAGGGGGAAGCAGAGGAGTGGTGGAGAAGGGGGAAGCAGAGGAGTGGTGGAGAAGGGGAAGCAGAGGAGTGGTGGAGAAGGGGAAGCAGAGGAGTGGTGGAGAAGGGGAAGCAGAGGAGTGGTGGAGAAGGGGGAAGCAGAGGAGTGGTGGAGAAGGGGGAAGCAGAGGAGTGGTGGAGAAGGGGACAGCAGAGGAGTGGTGGAGAAGGGGAAGCAGAGGAGTGGTGGAGAAGGGGGAAGCAGAGGAGTGGTGGAGAAGGGGGAAGCAGAGGAGTGGTGGAGAAGGGGGAAGCAGAGGAGTGGTGGAGAAGGGGGAAGCAGAGGAGTGGTGGAGAAGGGGGAAGCAGAGGAGTGGTGGAGAAGGGGAAGCAGTGGAGTGGTGGAGAAGGGGACAGCAGAGGAGTGGTGGAGAAGGGGGAAGCAGAGGAGTGGTGGAGAAGGGGGAAGCAGAGGAGTGGTGGAGAAGGGGGAAGCAGAGGAGTGGTGGAGAAGGGGACAGCAGAGGAGTGGTGGAGAAGGGGAAGCAGTGGAGTGGTGGAGAAGGGGGAAGCAGAGGAGTGGTGGAGAAGGGGGAAGCAGAGGAGTGGTGGAGAAGGGGGAAGCAGAGGAGTGGTGGAGAAGGGGGAAGCAGAGGAGTGGTGGAGAAGGGGGAAGCAGTGGAGTGGTGGAGAAGGGGGAAGCAGAGGAGTGGTGGGGAAGGGGGAAGCAGAGGAGTGGTGGGGAAGGGGAAGCAGAGGGAGTGGTGGAGAAGGGGGAAGCAGAGGAGTGGTGGAGAAGGGGAAGCAGAGGAGTGGTGGAGAAGCAGAGGAGTGGTGGAGAAGGGGAAGCAGAGGAGTGGTGGAGAAGGGGGAAGCAGTGGAGTGGTGGAGAAGGGGACAGCAGAGGAGTGGTGGAGAAGGGGAAGCAGAGGAGTGGTGGAGAAGGGGAAGCAGAGGAGTGGTGGAGAAGGGGAAGCAGAGGAGTGGTGGGGAAGGGGGAAGCAGAGGAGTGGTGGAGAAGGGGAAGCAGAGGAGTGGTGGAGAAGGGGGAAGCAG
>NW_027004727.1:0-4733 GCF_036934945.1 Oncorhynchus masou masou
TGAAATGCTAATCCTTTGCACATGAATGCTCACTCATTGGAGGCTGCTTCAAATCAATATACATATTTACGCTCAGTGTGTCATGTGATCGTGGTGAAAAGTTCATTTCTTTTGTGGAATTTGTCAGTCTCTCTACTCTCTCTGTCAGTTTGTAGTGATGGTTAGTTCAGTGACATTCATTTGTTTGAGTTATAGAATGGATGTTTCGCGGTTGTCGTTCTTCGCGTTCAATGATACCGAATTCCTAGATGCAGATTAGTAATTAATATCAAAGACTTGTTCTTATTCTGTCGGTATCGATAGTCTAAGAGTTTAACCACGTGGTATGTTTAAAAGATTCAGCAATGGTCTATAACCTTTGTCTCCCCTAATGGAGAAAAACATGGTCTGCAACCTTTAGCCATCTCGTAATTGAGGTAAGCTCGGTCTGCTGATCGAAAAACCCGAGTGGGGGTTTTATTCGGAAGGGCTGAAAAGGTCTGTCCCAGGAGGACTGACCCTAACTGGGCTCATGGGCGTCCTCTGATTTAGTTCAAATCAAAAAGGGAATTGTATTTTCTTCATTCCAAAATCATATTACACAATTATACAAACAGTATCATACTCACTCATTCAACCTCATATCTGAGGCTATTATATAAACAGCGTTATGGTAATGTGGCCACACAGTCTACATGAGCTTCCCCAAGTTGTGACAAACGGACCAGTTCGTAGCTGGATTCTTCACTGAACTTTTATACTTTCTCCGGAACATGAAATTTGTTCGTACCTCAAGTTCTGTGAGGTGAAAGGATTTCCTTTGTTCTCCATGAAAATCTACTCTCTCTATACTGTGTCCATAAGGAGATCCTCAGGAATTCCGACCTCTCGGACCACAGCAACCTAGTTGAAGGAGGCAAGGGGGAGACAGGGAGATGGGGCTTGCTATACCCAAAGAGGCCTACGTCATGACAGTAGTGAAGTGTTGCAACCGAGGACAGACAATTTTCAGCACTCGGCAGTTCCATTCTGTGAGCTTGTGTGGCCTACCACTTTGCGCCTGAGACGTTTCCACACTAACATCACTTACAGTTGATGGGTCAGCTTTAGCATGGCAGAAATTTAACGACCTGACTTGGAAAGGTGGAATCCTATGACGGTGCCAAGTTGAATAGTCACTGAGCTCAGTAAGGCCATTCTACTGCCAATTTTTGTCTGTGGAGATTGCATGGCTGTATCCATGATTTTAGCAAAGGGCGTGGCTGAAATAGCCCGAATCCACTACTTTGAAGGGGTGTCCACAAATCAAATCAAATTGTATTGGTCACATACACATACACATGTCTACACCCATTATTATGAGTGTAGCAAAATTGTGTTCACAGCTCCAACAGTGCAGTAGTATCTAACAAGTAATATGTAACAATTTCACAACAATAGACACAAATCTAAAGTGAAGGGAATGGAATTAAGAATATATAAATATTTGGATGAGCAATGTAGAAGGGGCATAGACTAAAATACAGTAGAATAGAAAGAATACAGTACATATGATATGAGTAATGTAAAATATGTAAACATTACTAAAGTGACTAGTGTTCCATTATTAAATTAGCCAGTGATTTCAAGTCTATGTATATAGGGCAGCAGCCTCTAAAGTGCTAGTGATTGCTATTTAACAGTCTAATGGCCTTGAGATAGAAGCTGTTTTTCTGTGTCTAGGTCTCAGCTTTGATACACCTATACTGACCTCGCCTTCTGGATGATAGTGGAGTGAACAGGCAGTGGCTCGGGTGGTTGTTGTCCTTGATGATCTTTTTGACCTTCCTATGACATCGGGTGCTGTAGGTGTCCTGGAGGGTAGTTAGTTTGTCCCAGGTGATGCATTGGGCAGACCGCACCACCCTCTGGAGAATCTTGCGGTTGCGGGAGGTGCAGTTGCCATACCAAAAAGGTGATACAGCCTGACTGGATGCTCTCAATTGTGCATCTGTAAACTTTTGTGAGGGTTTTAGGTTTCAAACCGGAAATTATTCAGCCTCCTGAGGTTGAAGAGGCACTGTTACACATATATAGTATACTTTTTACAAAAGAAGACATTGCTACTATCCTTTTTCCGTGCGATGGGACCACCGATGCTCCATCTGTGACTACTGATGATATCACCTGCAAACTCAAGTTTCTGTCCCAAAACAAGTCAAGGCAATTTCTTCATGGTTCCACTCTTAGTTAGTATGTGCGCACTAAAATAATACAGAGAGGACTCTGAAAACAGAAAGAGCCTACAGTGGTCCAACACAACCCACTGTTGTAGTATTGCACTAAATGGTGGGAGATCCTTAATAATGCTTCTCTGGACCTAACTGTCCTTGTCATTGACCTCACACAGAAGAAGGAACTTACTGGTACCCAGACAGAAACCCTAAACGTCCTCCCTATCTAAACAGATCCATTTTAGATATGACATCCAAACCTTTGAATCTAGTGCATAAGAATTGCCCTCAATCGGATGCAGATCATTATTTTTTATCTCTCTACTTGGTTGACCAAACTTTACCATTGCTACCGGACCAGGGCTCAAAAACACAGGAGGAGAAGGAGAAGAGGCAAGGGCACCACGCAGCTTAACCAGCGCGGTGCGAACAGGGTCCAGACCCACTACTAGTCAACCTATCTGCTGATACTCTCAGTGAAGATGAAGAGACTATGTTTAGCAAAGGGACTTTCCTTTGTCCCTACACAGAGAACCAACACCTTTCAAACCAAGGTAGAACTTTTCAAGGTTTTTTATTCCATTAAGCTGGAGTACCTCTTGAGGTCTGAAATGCTAATGACAATAACCATCCAGTATTCAGATCAAAGAGCACATTCGACCACCCTGTAAATAACTTGGCTATTGATATGTTTTGCCAACTTGTGGAGAGAGATGTTGTTACATTATTTGTTGCTAATGAAAATACAAAATACGTTTTCAACTGCAGTAAGATACAAAAGGGAAATGCTTAATTCCCAGCTCTAAAAATCCCAACCTTATCTTCAAGGGGTGTAATAAAGGAGGTGGATTGGCAATCATTAATAGATCTTATTATGATGGAGAAATCCATAGACAATTCTTTGTCACTTACTCTTACCGGAAAGGCGACCCTACCTGTGTGTATAAAACCAACATTCATTTTTTCTCAGCAGAGCTCATGAGGCAGGCTATCTGACTGACAGGGACTGGGGTTACCTCACCAACAAGCAGCCTACCATGACCATTATAAATATTTTACCAAAAGCACAAAAGGATTACCAGGAGTTTCCCCCTGGACATCCAATTGTGGCAATTAATGACTTTCTATCCGAACATTTGTCTAATTTAATTGATTTCCACATCAGACATCTACCTAAGAAACACAGGTCATTTCATCAATCAGTTATCTGAACTAAAGCTGAACAAGGATGATAGGGCTTGATTCTATTGTTTGATTCTATTGATTCTATTGTTTGATTGTTTTGATTCTATTAACTTCAGTTTGGAATCGGACCCTGCCAAGATATATTTTCTGAACCCATGCAATTTTTGACAATTCGTTTCACACTGCCCTCTATGTCAAACCTACGGATAAAACAGCCTCCTTCACATCAAGCTACCACCCTGGCTCTTTGAAAGAAAGGCCTTGCAATACAACCAATTCTTACACATCAGACGCATCTGCACTTGAACTTAGGATTTTATCATGGAAGCAAATAAATAGTTATTGGATTTCCATCACTAGAGTTACTCCACAGCAGGTCCGGGCTATGGACCAGTGTGACACATTACAAGGCAAATGCAATAAGAAAAACAATAATACATTTCTGGTGTGCTGTACCTCATACACTCCTTACATTAAAATCATTATCAGACAACACTAGCATGTATTGCAAACTGCAGGCCTGATGTGTTTCATGATATTCCATGTTCACTCATTCTAGGTCCCGCAGCCTAATGCAGTGATCACAAAGACAGCATCATTGCATCAATGCTGCATGACATTTACACAAAACTATGCAACTATACTGAATGCAGGTATCTACGCACATGTGTAGATACCTCAGACGTATCCTCAAAACTGTCATTTTGACACTATTGCTGACAGCTACAGGGACATAAAGCACAAAAAATGCTGCTTGGTGACAAGTGTCCCACGATAATAGGATTGCAGATCAGTTCAGTAATGAGCTTGTTGTAGATGTGGTTAGCTAGCTAGCTTGCTAACCTAACCAATAAAGTGTGTGTGTGTGTTTGAGACAGATATATAGTAATAGAAATGATGGTAGAAACTACCCCTGATCATTTGGTCAGATAACTGTGTGTGTCTGTGTGTACCGTAGGTGACATGTCCATGATAACTATCTAATGACTTTAGTTATGCTGGGTGATGATTTGACACTTAACATGTTCATCTCTATGTAGAAGAAATGGAGGAAGCACCTCTAGATCTAGGACCTCGTTTGGTATTATGTCCCTCATGGAAGTGACCACTGAGGACCTTGTTGAACAGAATGTGGCCGTGGAGAGAAATGAAGAGGAACAACGTCCCCAGGCATCATCGGATGTACCAGCCACAAGATCCAACTCAACTCATTTCAGCAGAGGCTCCTCCAAGCCATTGAGAGAGATGCAGCCGGATCTGATCCTCACAGGAAGGATGGTAGAGACCAATTTTTGCCATGAGCCTGGGTGCCAACCCGAAGAGGCTGTCTCAGCAAGAAAAGCAGCGGTCAAGGTT
>NW_027004728.1:0-4733 GCF_036934945.1 Oncorhynchus masou masou
CAGTGTATTTGTAGAAAATCAAAGGTGATGAATTATGAAAATGAAACGGTGTGCCTTTAAGAGGTCAACGAATCCAGCGTATATGGACAGTGAGGTATTGAAAATGAGACATAACACAGGAAATATTCATATAACAGTGAAATATAACATTTACTATATTTAACCGGTGTGAAATGTCTAGCAAGTTAGCTGTGAGCGCTAGTAGCGTTTCAACCAGTAACCTCAGTCGCTCCGACACCTTGAAGTAGTTGTTTCCCTTGCTCTGCAAGAGTTGTGGCTTTTGTGGAGCGATAGGGAACGATGCTTCCTGGGTGACTATCGAAGATGTGTTCAGAGGGTCCCCGTTTCTAGCCCAGTTTTGGGCAAGATGAGAGACGGAAGTAAGTCTATTTTACATATGGACAGGGGTGGTCAAAGACATGAACTCCAGTGGTTTTAGATGTACAGTATATGTCATTTGGACTGGAAGCTATTGAAAATTAGATATGTATGTGAATTAATAACCATAGTTGTAATAGGATAAATATTTGTAGAAAATCAAAGGGGAGGAATTTTGAAAATATTTAAAGTGTAACTTCTATAAGAGAGGTCATGGAACACATTGCAATTTTCTGTAGACCTGTAGCTAAAATATGGTAGATAGGAAGGTATTGAAAATTAAATGTATCACAGGAGATAGTCATATAAAATCAGTGCAATGAAAATGGCAATTCCAATGGGTGTACTAAGGAGTAGGGTGGTCAGTGAGATAACATCAAGTGGTTTATGTATATGTCATTGGACTGGAAGCCATTGAAAATCAGATACGTACGTGAATTAATAAACACAGCTGTAATTTGATAACTATTTGTAGAAGATCAAAGGGGAGGCATGTTGATCAAATCAAAGGTGTACAGTTGTGGCCAAAAGTTTTGAGAATGACACAAATCTTAATTTTCACAAAGTCTGCTGCCTCAGTTTGTATGATGGCAATTTGCATATATTCCAGAATGTTATGAAGAGTGATCAGATGAATTGCAATGAATTGCAAAGTCCCTCTTTGCCATGCAAATGAACTGAATCCCCCAAAAACATTTCCACTGCATTTCAGCCCTGCCACAAAAGGACCAGCTAACATCATGTCAGTGATTCTCTCGTTAACACAGGTGTGAGTGTTGAGGAGGACAAGGCTGGAGATCACTCTGTCATGCTGATTGAGTTCGAATAACAGACTGGAAGCTTCAAAAGGAGGGTGGTGCTTGGAATCATTGTTCTTCCTCTGTCAACCATGGTTACCTGCAAGGAAACACATGCCGTCATCATTGCTTTGCACAAAAAGGCCTTCACAGGCAAGGATATTGCTGCCAGTAAGATTGCACCTCAATCAACCATTTATCAGATCATCAAGAACTTCAAGGAGAACGGTACAATTGTTGTGAAGAAGGCTTCAGGGTGCCCAAGAGAGTCCAGCAAACACCAGGACCATCTCCTAAAGTTGATTCAGCTGCGGGATCGGGGCACCACCAGTACAGAGCTTGCCCAGGAATGGCAGCAGGCAGGTGTGAGTGCATCTGCACGCACAGTGTGGCGAAGACTTTTGGAGGATGGCCTGGTGTCAAGAAGGGCAGCAAAGAAGCCACTTATATCCAGGAAAACATCAGGGGCAGACTGATATTCTGCAAAAGGTACAGGGATTGGACTGCTGAGGACTGGGGTAAAGTAATTTTCTCTGATGAATTCCCTTTCCAATTGTTTGGTGCATCCGGGAAAAAGCTTGTCCAGAGAAAACACGGTGAGCACTACCATCAGTCCTGTGTCATGCCAACAGTAAAGCATCCTGAGACCATTCATGTGTGGGGTTGCTTCTCAGACAAGGGAGTGGGCTCACTCACAATTTTGCTTAAGAACACAGCCATGAATAAAGAATGGTACCAACACATCCTCAGATAGCAACTTCTCCAAACCATCCAGGAACAGTTAGGTGACGAACAATGCCTTTTCCAGCATGATGGAGCACCTTGCTATAAGGCAAAAGTGATAACTAAGTACCTCTGGGAACAAAACATTGATATTTTGGGTCCATGGCCAGGAAACTCCCCTGACCTTAATCCTATTGAGAATTTGTGGTCAATCCTCAAGAGGCGGGTGGACAAACAAAAACCCACATATTCTGACAAACTCCAAGCACTGATTATGCAAGAATGGGCTGCTATCAGTCAGGATGTGGCCCAGAAGTTACTTGACAGCATACCAGGGTGGATTGCAGAGGTCTTGGAAAAAGAAGGGTCAACACTGCAAATATTGACTCTTTGCATCAACTTCATGTAATTGTCAATATAAGCCTTTGACACTTATGAAATGCTTGTAATTATACTTCAGTATTCCATACTAACATCTGACAAAAATATCTAAAGATTCTGAAGCAGCAAACTGTTGAAATTAATATGTGTCATTCTCAAAACTTTTGGCTAAGATTGTACCTTAGTTATGAGGTCAACGAACCCGCCACACTTGTCTGTTGACCTGTAGCTCATATAGAAAGTGAGCTATTGAAAATTAGACCTATCACAGGAAATATGCATGTAACATCAGTTAAATAAAAAATGGCAATTATAATGGGTGTAGCCTATGGACGAGGGAGGTCAGAGACCTAACCTCAACTGGTTTTAGATGTACAGTACAAGTCAAAAGTTTGGACCTAACTACTCATTCAAGGGTTTTTTAATTTATTTGTACTATTTTATACATTGTAGAACAGTGAAGACATCAAAACTGAACCAAAAACGTGTTTAACATATCAAAATATGTTATATTTGAGATTCTTCAAAAGTAGTCTCCCTTTGCCTTGATGACCGCTTTGTACGCTCTTGGCATTCTCTCAACCAGCTTCGCCTGGAATGCTTTTCCAACCGTCTTGAAGGAGTTTCTCGCATGGAATAGTCTTCATTTCTCAGAACAAGAAATTGATTGGACTCCAAGTTAGCTGACTCCTGACTCCAATTAGCTTTTGCAGGAGTCATTAGCCTCGGGGTTCACATACCTTTTCCAACCTACACTGTGAATATTTAAATGTATTCAATATAGACAAGAAAAATACAATAATTTGCGTGTTATTAGTTTAAGCTCACTGTGTTTGTCTATTGTTGTGACTTAGACAAAGATCAGATCAAATAGCATGACCAATTTATAGAGAAATCCAGGGAATTTCAAAGGGTTCACATACTTTTTCTTGTCACTATATAAACGCAACATGCAACAATTTCAAAGATTTAACTGAGTTACAGTTCATTTAAGGAAATCAGTCAATTGAAATAAATTCATTAGGCTCTAACCTATGGATTTCACATGACTGGGAATACAGATATGCATCTGTTGGTTACAGATACCTTTAAAAAAGGTGGGGGCGTGGATCAGAAACCCAGTCAGTATCTGTGACCACCATTTGCCATATGCTGCACATATAGTTGATCAGGCTGTTGATTGTGGCCTGTGGAATGTTGTCCCACTCTCTTCAATGGCTGTGTGAAGTTGCTGGATATTGTCAGGAATACGTCGATCCAGTGCATCCCAAACATGCTTAATGGGTGGCATGTCTGGTGAATATGCAGGCCTTGGAAAAACTGGGACTTTTTCAGCTTCCCGGAATGTGTACATTTCCTTGCGACATGGGGCCATACATTATCATGCTGAAACATGAGGTAATTGTAGAGGATGAATGGCACAACAATTGACCTCAGGGTCTCATTACGGTATCTCTGTGCATTCAAATTGCCATCGAAAAAAATGCAATTGTGTTCGTTGTCCGCAGCTTCTGCCTGCCAATACCATAACCCCACCGCCACCATGGGGCACTCTGTTCACAATGTTAACATCAGCAAACCGCTCACACACACGATTGCCATACACGTGGTCTGCGGTTGTGAGGCCGATTGGACATACTGCAAAATTCTCTAAAGCGACATTGAAGTTGGTTTAAAGGAAAAGAAATTAACATTCAGTTCTTTGGCAACAGCTCTGGTGGACATTCCTGCAGTCAGTATGCCAATTGCACACTCCCTAAAAACATGAGACATCTGTGGCATTGTGTTGATAAAGCTGCACATTTTAGAGTAGTCTTTTATTGCCCCTGCACAAGGTGCACCTGTGTAATGATCATGCTGTTTAATCAGCTTCTTGATATGCTACACCTGTCAGGTGGATTGATTATTTTTGCAGAGAAATGTTCACTAACAGGGATGTAAAAAAATGGAACATTTCTGGGATATTTTATTTCAGCTCATGAAACATGGGACCAACACTTTACATGTAGCGTTTTTATATTTTTGTTCAGTGTATATTTAGTCCCTATTTTGTTTTGTATTTCGTGGATTTCATTTAGAAAAAGCCCATAGTTTCACTCAGAAACCTGCAGCCACGAGTTAGCTGGTCATTTGACATTCGAAGTTCAGCCGCGAAACAGCACCACAGAGTTCTATCACAGATAGAAGAATGAGACAGCTGTTTCACCAGTTGTATAATGGGAGAAGATGGAGCGGGATCGATTTTGGCAGTCATCCTGCACTTTTTCCCATCAATTAAACATTTGATCTCAATACAGTTTGCTGTTCCCAAAAAAATATAATCTGTTACGAACAGAGTGGACTATGTTTTGTAAACTTTAGTTTAAAAAAATGGCGTTGTGAAGGAGTGCAAGGGCGAATTGATCTATTGCAAACGCATACTTCACAGAGTAGCTGTTCCCTAATGTAAATATG
>NW_027004729.1:0-4729 GCF_036934945.1 Oncorhynchus masou masou
GCTCAGGAAAACAATGCTCATCTAGATCAGACACACCTAGCTCATAAACACATACAGTAGCTCAGACACACCTAGCTCAGACACACCTAGCTCAGACACACCTAGCTCAGACACACCTAGCTCAGACACACCTAGCTCAGGAAAACAATGCTCATCTAGCTCAGACACACCTAGCTCAGAAGCACCCAGCTCAGCTAGCTCAGACACACCTAGCTCAGACACACCTAGCTCAGACACACCTAGCTCAGACACACCTAGCTCAGAAGCACCCAGCTCAGCTAGCTCAGACACACCTAGCTCAGACACACCTAGCTCAGACACACCTAGCTCAGGAAAACAATGCTCATCTAGATCAGACACACCTAAGCTCAGAAGCACCCAGCTCAGCTAGCTCAGACACACTTAGCTCAGACACACCTTGCTCAGAAACACCTAGCTCACCTAGCTCAGACACACCTAGCTCACCTAGCTCAGACACACCTAGCTCACCTAGCTCAGACACACCCAGGCTCAGACACACCTAGCTCAGACACACCTAGCTCAGACACACCTAGCTCAGACACACCTAGCTCACCTAGCCTGGACACCTAGCTCACCTAGCTCAGACACACCTAGCCCTAGCCTGTATTACCACCTAGCTCAGGAAAACAATGCTCATCTAGATCAGACACCTAGCTCATAAACACATACAGTAGCTCAGACACAGCTAGCTCAGACACACCAGCTCAGACACACCTAGCTCAGACACACCTAGCTCAGACACACCTAGCTCAGAAAACAATGCTCATCTAGCTCAGACACACCTAGCTCAGACACACCTAGCTCAGACACACCTAGCTCAGACACACCTAGCTCAGGAAACAATGCTCACCTAGCTCAGACACACCTAGCCAGAAGCACCCAGCTCAGCTAGCTCAGACACACCTAGCTCAGACACACCTAGCTCAGACACCTAGCTACCTAGGAAAACAATGCTCATCTAGATCAGACACACCTAGCCTACCTAGCAGCTAGCTCAGACACACTTAGCTCAGACACACCTAGCTCAGAAACACTACCTAGCTCAGACACACCAGCTCACCTAGCTCAGACACACCTAGCTCACCTAGCCTAGCTCAGACACACCTAGCAGACACACCAGCTCAGACACACCTAGCTCACCTAGCTCAGACACACCTAGCTCACCTAGCTCAGACACACCTAGCTCACCTAGCTCAGACACACCTAGCTCAGTCACACACCTAGCTCAGACACACCTAGCTCAGACACACACCTAGCAGACACACCTAGGCCAGTGACACACCTAGCTCAGACACACACACCTAGCTCAGACACACCTAGCTCAGACACACCTAGCTCAGACACAATCAGACACACTAGCCTAGCTGACACACCTAGCCCAGGAAAGAAACAATGCTCATCTAGATCAGACACACCTAGCTCAGACACACCTAGCTCAGGACACCTAGCTCAGACACACCTAGCTCAGACACACCTAGCTCCAGACACACCTAGCTCAGGAAAACAATGCTCATCTAGATCAGACACACCTAGCTCAGAAGCACTCAGCTCAGCTAGCTCAGACACTTAGCTCAGACACACCTTGCTCAGAAACACCTAGCTCACCTAGCTCAGACACACCTAGCCTACCTAGCTCAGACACACCTAGCTCACCTAGCTCAGACACACCTAGCTCAGACACACCTAGCTCAGACACACCTAGCTCAGACACACCTAGCTCACCTAGCTCAGACACACCTAGCTCACCTAGCTCAGACACACCTAGCTCACCTAGCTCAGACACACCTAGCTCAGGAAAACAATGCTCATCTAGATCAGACACACCTAGCTCATAAACACATACAGTAGCTCAGACACACCTAGCTCAGACACACCTAGCTCAGACACACCTAGCTCAGACACACCTAGCTCAGACACACCTAGCTCAGGAAAACAATGCTCATCTAGCTCAGACACACCTAGCTCAGAAGCACCCAGCTCAGCTAGCTCAGACACACCTAGCTCAGACACACCTAGCTCAGACACACCTAGCTCAGACACACCTAGCTCAGAAGCACCCAGCTCAGCTAGCTCAGACACACCTAGCTCAGACACACCTAGCTCAGACACACCTAGCTCAGGAAAACAATGCTCATCTAGATCAGACACACCTAGCTCAGAAGCACCCAGCTCAGCTAGCTCAGACACACTTAGCTCAGACACACCTTGCTCAGAAACACCTAGCTCACCTAGCTCAGACACACCTAGCTCACCTAGCTCAGACACACCTAGCTCACCTAGCTCAGACACACCTAGCTCAGACACACCTAGCTCAGACACACCTAGCTCAGACACACCTAGCTCACCTAGCTCAGACACACCTAGCTCACCTAGCTCAGACACACCTAGCTCACCTAGCTCAGACACACCTAGCTCACCTAGCTCAGACACACCTAGCTCACCTAGCTCAGACACACCTAGCTCACCTAGCTCAGACACACCTAGCTCAGACACACCTAGCTCAGACACACCTAGCTCAGACACACCTAGCTCAGACACACCTAGCTCAGACACACCTAGCTCAGACACACCTAGCTCAGACACACCTAGCTCAGACACACCTAGCTCAGGAAAACAATGCTCATCTAGATCAGACACACCTAGCTCAGACACACCTAGCTCAGACACACCTAGCTCAGACACACCTAGCTCAGACACACCTAGCTCAGACACACCTAGCTCAGGAAAACAATGCTCATCTAGATCAGACACACCTAGCTCAGAAGCACCTAGCTCAGCTAGCTCAGACACACTTAGCTCAGACACACCTTGCTCAGAAACACCTAGCTCACCTAGCTCAGACACACCTAGCTCACCTAGCTCAGACACACCTAGCTCACCTAGCTCAGACACACCTAGCTCAGACACACCTAGCTCAGACACACCTAGCTCACCTAGCTCAGACACACCTAGCTCACCTAGCTCAGACACACCTAGCTCACCTAGCTCAGACACACCTAGCTCACCTAGCTCAGACACACCTAGCTCACCTAGCTCAGACACACCTAGCTCAGACACACCTAGCTCAGACACACCTAGCTCAGACACACCTAGCTCAGACACACCTAGCTCAGACACACCTAGCTCAGACACACCTAGCTCAGACACACCTAGCTCAGGAAAACAATGCTCATCTAGATCAGACACACCTAGCTCAGACACACCTAGCTCACCTAGCTCAGACACACCTAGCTCAGACACACCTAGCTCAGACACACCTAGCTCAGACACACCTAGCTCACCTAGCTCAGACACACCTAGCTCACCTAGCTCAGACACACCTAGCTCACCTAGCTCAGACACACCTAGCTCACCTAGCTCAGACACACCTAGCTCACCTAGCTCAGACACACCTAGCTCAGACACACCTAGCTCAGACACACCTAGCTCAGACACACCTAGCTCAGACACACCTAGCTCAGACACACCCTAGCTCAGACACACCTAGCTCAGGAAAACAATGCTCATCTAGATCAGACACACCTAGCTCAGAAGCACCCAGCTCAGCTAGCTCAGACACACTTAGCTCAGACACACCTTGCTCAGAAACACCTAGCTCACCTAGCTCAGACACACCTAGCTCACCTAGCTCAGACACACCTAGCTCACCTAGCTCAGACACACCTAGCTCAGACACACCTAGCTCAGACACACCTAGCCTCCAGACACACCTAGCTCACCTAGCTCAGACACACCTAGCTCACCTAGCTCAGACACACCTAGCTCACCTAGCTCAGACACACCTAGCTCACCTAGCTCAGACACACCTAGCTCACCTAGCTCAGACACACCTAGCTCAGACACACCTAGCTCAGACACACCTAGCTCAGACACACCTAGCTCAGACACACCTAGCTCAGACACACCTAGCTCAGACACACCTAGCTCAGGAAAACAATGCTCATCTAGATCAGACACACCTAGCTCAGGAAAACAATGCTCATCTAGATCAGACACACCTAGCTCAGACACACCTAGCTCACCTAGCTCAGACACACCTAGCTCACCTAGCTCAGACACACCTAGCTCAGACACACCTAGCTCAGACACACCTAGCTCAGACACACCTAGCTCACCTAGCTCAGACACACCTAGCTCACCTAGCTCAGACACACCCTAGCTCACCTAGCTCAGACACACCTAGCTCACCTAGCTCAGACACACCTAGCTCACCTAGCTCAGACACACCTAGCTCACCTAGCTCAGACACACCTAGCTCAGACACACCTAGCTCAGACACACCTAGCTCAGACACACCTAGCTCAGACACACCTAGCTCAGACACACCTAGCTCAGACACACCTAGCTCAGGAAAACAATGCTCATCTAGATCAGACACACCTAGCTCAGAAGCACCCAGCTCAGCTAGCTCAGACACACCTAGCTCAGACACACCTAGCTCAGGAAAACAATGCTCATCTAGATCAGACACACCTAGCTCAGAAGCACCCAGCTCAGCTAGCTCAGACACACTTAGCTCAGACACACCTTGCTCAGAAACACCTAGCTCACCTAGCTCAGACACACCTAGCTCACCTAGCTCAGACACACCTAGCTCACCTAGCTCAGACACACCTAGCTCAGACACACCTAGCTCAGGAAACACATGCTCACCTAGCTCAGACACACCTAGCTCAGACAGCACCCAGCTCACCTAGCTCAGACACAC